>NW_026623552.1:739402-886810 GCF_030028575.1 Malurus melanocephalus
AAAGAAGGTAGGAATTTTGCTTGGTCTTTTGAGATTTCATGGAAATTACTAAATTACTAATTATCCTGATGCTTTAGTCAGCCAGTGTGAAATGCCAGCCAGCCTCTRTTTTCTTACTGATATAGCACCAGCCACTGCAATGTGTAGAAAAATCCCTCCCGCCCTTGTATGCTCCAGGCTGCCCCTCCACAGGGGACRGTGTCCTTGTCCCCGTGTGTCACTGATGCAACAGGTCCCACACCGATTCTGCTGCTGGAGGGGTCCTGCAAGGACAGTACCAGACTTGAATAATGGGAGAAGAGGAAACAACAAATTTCCCTGCACTTGGCACATAAAGACTGTTGTTGAACCATTAATGGRCACGAGGTATAGCAAGGAAGAGCTACTAAATAACCCAGTGTGCTTTTGCAGCCACACTGATATCTCTCTAGATAATATTTTACTTTTGGTTTTAGGTTTTTGCTGTCCTTGCATGATGTTAAACTGGAATACTCTGTTCTCCCCAGGACAGAAAGACTTCAGGGAAGGATGCATAAGAAGTTCCAGGAAGCAAGTTAATAAAAATCCTTTCATTTTCGGTTCTCAGAAACTCTGTGCCTTCACACCAACCTCTGCTAGGTGTCACTGGCACAGCAGCCCCAAAGCACACACATCAGTGAGAGGTTCTTGGGAAATGTGCAGGAAACAGCACCGTGTACTGAAGTCCTCAGCTCGCCGGTAAAGCTGACCCAGGGGGCAGCAGCCGTGAAATTTTCTTTTCCCTTTGCTGCCAAAGTGCCTTGGCTCTGACCCGGGGAAACCTCTACAAGAGGGGTACAATTCAGGTCACGGCTTGGCAAGSCCTTCACTGCATCAGGACTTCGGTTTCCAGGGCCACTCTGGGCTGAGCTTTACCCCCCACACGTGGATGAGGCACCCTTTGGTAACAGGACTGTTGTGCAAAAACAGGCAATGTGACATTTCCTTGAGCKCTTGGTGCCCCCTGACCAGCAAGGAGCTGGCATTGGAAAGGGAGCTGGGAGACTGAGCAGGAAGTGAAGAAGAGCTGCTCCAGGGGCTGGGAAAACTATGCTGCTGTCTGAAATCGAAGCAAATACTCTGTATGTGGTTGAATTAATTTCTGGGGTTCACCATGTGTTTATAGAATGAGCAGGTAATAATCCATGGGGATCTGTGTGGAAGTTTAGGGTCAGCYTTGTGGGTTAGGAAAGCCAAGAAAATTGGTTTGGGAAAGGCACAAGGAATTTTCATTAATGGAAAGGACACTCAGAAGGAGAAAGAGTGGGCTGGGACAGAGGGAGGAGGAATCCCGTAAATAATCACCAGTGCAGCAGCTCCGTGGTGCAGGCCAGCAGYGTCCTCTGGCAAACGAGTGTGCAAAGCTGGCTCGTGGGGCTGGCGAGCAGAGCAGGGGATGGCCCCTTCACAGCTTTACCCTGCGAGTCACCACCCTCGTGACTTTGCAAGCAAAAGGGCACCGCGAGCGGCAGCTTTGGCGCGGCATTTCAGGGCTTCGTGGGATTACTAATTCACTGTGTTCCTGGAAGGGCTCCAGGCTTCCCAGCTCTGCCACCAGTGTACAAATTCATCCAGTACCCGCAAGGCTCGCAATCCCCAGAGGCGAGAGCAGCCTGTAGGAAGGTGATTCATGTTACAAATCGGTGCCTGCGAAGGTCCGGCGGGGCTCTGGGAAGACCGAACCGGTGTCCTCGTCCTTTCCACCTCCCTAACGCGCGGTCAGAGTGATTAAGGCAGCAGCCGCACTCTGGATGGATTTCGTTGCTGGGGCAATTGGAGGTAAATACATGAATTAGTGCTTGTTAACAAAAGCAGATAGCTGTGTTTCCTTCTTGCTCATCTAAAGAGCAGAGAGTCTTTGGATTGGGGCTGCTTGGTAAAAGTGTGTTTTTCCTTTATTAAATAGGAAGAAATTAAAATGTCATCAGAGCAGGTTCACTGAGCTGCTGGAGAGGCAGTGCTGCAGCTTGGTCAGCTGAGGTCATCGCCTGCCATCTCCTCGGGTCTGATTGCAGMGGGACAGGGTAAAACTCTAATAGGAACAGACAGACTAATTGGTTTTGTGTGGACACAAACTGGCTTGTATTGACCAGGCAGTGAGACCCTCACTTGTCTGGCATCTGGGGGTCCCAGCAGGCTGCTGGGATGGTGGYTCTGGGGGGCTGAGGATGTGATTTGTGACACAGGAGGGGAGGAAGCACAATGTTCTTGTTGCATTCAGGATGTCTGACTGAACGACCTTTGCATTATCTTAGGTTAAGACGTATTTGCAGCTGCGGTGGTGATGTCAGGGCAGGCGAGCCACGCAGCAGGCTGGGATCTGGGAGAAAGTAGGTTAGCTGTATATAAAAAAAGTAACAGGAGAGAAGTGTGATTAAACTCTAGACATTTTTAGAGCATGTACTGCTCAAASCCATCTTTGTTTTAAACAGCAAAACGTCTCATTCCTTTGCTGAAATTTTGTCAGGTTTAGTGGAGTATTAAAGGTAATATACACCAAGAAATGCCACAAGAAAAGCATTTGTGTCACCACTGACAGAAAGATCAGGTAAACYTGCCAGGTGGCTGAGACCAAGGCTGCATGTCAGATCTCACTTTGAGATTTGCTGAAATTTGGCATTTTGAAATTTTTGTCATTTTYCCTCACCAGGAGCAGCCTGTGGTCCTTCTGCAGGTGTGTTTGTCCTGGAAAGGACCATGCTGAGTTTTACCCTGTGCCYTTTAACTGGTCATCTCCCAATATGTGCAGGTGGGATGAGGTTTGGCATCTCAGCAGCATCCAGCCCTGGAGATGCCTTTTGTGCCCATTGCTTGGGGTGTTGGTGTTCCCGGGGTGTTGGGAGACTCTGCTCAGAAAAAAACCTTCCATGGGAGAGGAGGATACAACCAGACCTCCACGACTGCTTGCCTTTCTCCTCCTGTTTCCCCCCTGACTTCAGAGCACCCTGTGGAGAAGGAAGCCCCGTGCTGGGGCTGGCAATGGGTTGTCCAACCCAGAGGGATTGACCAAACCTCCTCTGAGCCTTCATGCTCATGGTGGGGCAGAGATGATTGCRTTTGTTGCTTGGACTCCTTTGCTTTTCTAGCACAGTTTGAGATAGGTCACTTAAGGATAAGGTTCTTTTGCAAGGGAACATGGAGAGCTGAAAGCAGAGTTTGAACATGGCCATTCACCTTGGCTTTGAGCCCTGGCTCCCATGTAAAGCCAGGGTTTGTGCTGTGAGCCCCTGTCCAGGTGCCAGCACCGTGTTCTGCTGGCCATGCAGCCAGAATCTCCCATGGGTGCCCTGGACACAGGCTCAGCCTGAGGGGATGCAGGCTGGGGAGATCCAGCTGGAGCCAGAAAAATCTTTGCTTGTTGGAAGGACTTCACTGACCTCAGAGAGTCAGAGAGCAAGATTTTCCATCCTGTCCCCTATGTCCAGCTCAGAGCTTTTCCAGGAGGGRTCATGCAACTTCTCACTGGCTGGCAGAGGTGGGAGCTTGCCCACAGACACAGGGGAGGTACCTGGGCAGGGCTTCAGGGCCACCATCCTTCCCCTCAGATGGGACAGCTCCTGTGGTTGGACAACTTTCCTGCAACAACTGGGGTGATTCTGGTCCTGAGCTGAAGAGCATCAAGCAAGTCATGAGGCAACATAAAAAATAATGGAGTTTCTGTTAAGTAAATTATATTCTTGTGATCTGGATYTATTTCAGAGTGTCTTGGAGAAAATGTGGCTGAAGCATCTCTGAAAAACAGCAGAGGCCATGCCCATTCGAATTCCATGTAATGATCCAGCCTCTGGCTGCCTCTGCAGCTGCACAAATATTGTGCATCACCTCTGGGCAATGGATTCTGAGGCCATGAGATAAACCCAGCATCTTCAGTACAAGAAACAGTGACCTACTGTGGTTCCAGATGGAAAAACCATGAGAGGAACATGCTTAGTGGCTGTGGAGACTTTCTATAACCAGCAAATTGTGGCTGGATGTTGCAGGAATCAATCCTTCCTGGCCAGTAAAACTGAGCAGGAGATTGGGCTAGAGACCTCCTGAGGTCCCTTCCAACTTGAATTTTCCTATGATCCCATGCATGCTTTCTAGCTCCGCTACAGCAGCAGCTTGGGCCTTGACAGGGGATGGGGATTGATGATGGATAACTGAAGGATGATTTAATTCTTTTATCAGCAGTAAAGATTTGGGGAAGGAAAGTTCAGTGGTGGCAGAGCAGCAGGGTCTGCAGCACGACCGGGCTTTTCAACAGCTGGGAGGTTACACTCAGTCCAAGGGCACATAAAATAATCCCCCTATTAGAAGGAACAAGCTGTCTTCTCCTTATTGCTAAAGCAGCTCCTGCTGGGGTCATGTTACTGAATGAAGCTCAGCTCCTTTAGGGTGTGGGGCACTGATGTTCCCAAATCTGTGCGAAACAAAGGTCTTTGGAAGTTGCTSTCTGTCCCAGTGATGGGCAGTGATCGCTGCTTCTCCCCGGGTCTCTCAGCCAAGGGTTTGCCAGCAGCCCAGAGCTGCTGCAGCCTGGTGGGCTCTGTAGAGCTGCCACTTGCTCCCTGGTGATTGCCAGCCCACCAGCATCTCTCCTTACCTGAACTCAGAGTGACCTGACTTGTGTAGAGACTGTCAGTGATCCATTCTGTGCACTCCGTGTGTATAGGGGATGCTGCAASCTCTGTTCAACACTTGGGAATATCTCAGATAAAGGACTTTAAAATGGCTCACTAAAATAAAAAAAAAAGATAATTCACCTGGTTTTGCCATTTATTTTTGTGGCAGCTCATGCAGTTACTCAGCAGAAGTCCCACAGGAACCCTCTCCTGTATGCCTGCTGGTCATTGCTGGCCTTCTTTGATTCTGCTGTGCAAACAGGGCATGTGTGGGTCATGCTATCTTAGTCCCAGGCTATTTATATCGTGTGACAGTGTGCAGAGCCCTTTTTCTCGGCCTTTGATAGACTTGGCTGAGCTCCTCAGCTCTGACAACTGCTTGGAGTGCTTTGTGCCCCTAAGTAGCTCAATGGCAGACTGGGTTATTTGGAGATTTGGGGGATTCACGTCTTTGCTGGGAGCAGTGAAAAATTTACTTTTATGGTCTCCTCCCAAGTGGAGATGTTTGATCCTTAATGGAACCAAGCTGACTGGAAGTCTTTAGGGCTGAGTCTGTTTTGGGCAACCTGCCGTGCTGCTCTCTTTGCATATTGATTTGTGAGCAGGGTGATTTCTTGAGAAGGGAGGTCAATTCTTGTCAAACAGTGACCCAAATCAGCCTTGGGATGTGATTTGCATGAGCCAAAGCTCCTCCCTTCCTGAGCCAGTGGAGTGAGCTGTCCCTCAGCTGTGCATGGTGGCCCTGTGTCACCATGGTGACACTCGTGTCTGGTACACSATGGTGTCTGGTCAGCCCACAGCCATCGCCTCTAAGGTTCAGGATTTCTGAAAATGATGAGATCCAATCCTCCCAGCTGACATGGGGTGCTTGGGCTGGGGGCCTGCAGCTCTRAGGGCAGCACTGCCACGCTGGCACTGGCTCATGCTGCCCTTCCCTGGCTGGCAGTGCCCGTGTTTACTCTGGCCGATGGCCGGGAACCTGGGACGGTGCAGGTGTCCCCAGATGACTTMGTGCATTGTCACTTCTGCTTGGACCAAAGCCATGGCTTCTCCAAGCCATATTAATGGCTGTGTATTCCCCCTTGCCCACTCTGTTCTATCATTCTCTCTCTTCCATCTTGACCCATTTTTCACCTTCATTCCTGTTTATCTGGTGCCAGATTTGATAAATGTTTTTGAAGAACAAACATAAATTTTCTGTGAGAAAGATGCTGTTGGTTGTTTTCCCCTGAGTAATGCACTTTGGGATTGTCTCCTGGTGACTCACAACAGCAGCTGCTGCTGCTTTTCTCCAGAACATGGGAGAGCCTTCCAGAGCTCTCAAGCAAGCCATGTAATCACAGGTGAACATGCCCACAGCAAATAATACTTATTTAAATATCTTGGGTTTTATTTTTTCTTTTTTAAAGAAGGACTCAGTGAGAGGCAGTTTTCCACAGGTGAGCCACCAGATGTGCCCTGTATCTCTGGCTGCCTGGCTCCCTGAAGGGCTCACCCAGCAAGTGGATGGACTTGATCTCTGTTTAAATAACTCACAGGGACACAGCTCCATCATCYTCCAGCCTGATTTCCTCTCAGATGACTTTTCAGGTGAAGTACTTCCCAGGTGATGGAGGCAGTTTTCTAGTCAGCACCTTTATTACCTGCCAGCACTTAGAGCTGAGAAATGCAGTGAGATGAAAGCAGATGTGGGGGCAGATTTATTTGTTATTGCAACCAGAAGAAATCCTTGTTGGAGCTCCTTAGCCCTCCTTACTTGCCATCGAGGCAGTGGCTTTGTCTCTTAGGATTAATAGATATCCAACTCCAGCGGCTATTTTAAGGCTCCTGGAGCGAGTGTGGGTATTGGTGACAGTGGCCSCCGGATCTGGACATGCTGTCACCGCTCAGGGGGGTGGCGCGGTCAGCTGGCGGTGCTGGGCGGGCTCTGGAGCCGCTGCCTTTGCGCATCCCCAGCGTTAATCCCTCCCTGCCTGCCCCAAATCCTGAGTGATGGCGGGAGAGGGGTCTCACTGCTGAGCTCGGGCACCACAGCCGCCGGCAGGACCCCAAAACACCGGGGCTTTTGCCCCTTTGCCCTGATTTTGCAGCAGTGCTTGGTGTACGTAGGAAATGCTCAGTCCAGCATGGTGCTGYGGTCCCAAACGTCCCACGAATTCCTCACCCAGAGCTGTAGAAGTGCTTTGCAGGCTTCGGCCAGGACATGMCAGTCCCTGGAGGCAGCAGGACTCCTCTCCCGTCTTCAAGAGAGATTGCTGAGGTCCTTTAATGTGTGAGGATTATCTATATCTTTTAAAGATATCCTTGTGACTGCTGCTTTTATTCCTTAACATTTCCAATTCAAACACAGAAAACCAAAATTGCTCCAGACTCTCTTGTGTGAGTGGGAATGCTTTGCACCTCACTTTAGGGTTCTTGGTCATAGCCCAAAGATGCTTTAATGCCTAAGAGGAGAGGGGAAACAAATACAGCCCTGTATCCTTCCTTCAGCCTTCGTGGAGCAGTGCTCTCAGTGTTTCTCCCTSTCTCATCTTGTTCCACCTCGTTGTTCCTCCCTGATAAGTTTCCCATACTCTGCTTATCCTCTGAGTGAGCCTTGGTCACACAGAGAAATCTGCATTTTTCTCTCTCATTCTTGGCTCAGATGTCATTACTGGAGAAGTTTGGTGCCAAGCATGGCTGGGCTCTGGAGCTGTTTTCTGCTATTTCCCAGTGTCTTTCTGCGATGGGCGAAATGGTCTATTGTGAYTTGTGCTGTTAACCAACACATTCTCTGTTTCAGGTGGTCTAAGTGCAGCTGTGGGTCATCCACTGGACACAGTGAAGGTACATGTTGGAGTTTTATTTCTTGATTGTAGAACAAAACCAAAGAGGCCCTTTTGTTTTCCCCCTCCTTTTCAGRAAACTAGTCACATGACAATGCTCTATCTACATATTTCACTGTATTTGGTTGTGTTGTCTCCTGCAAAAAAGTTTGAATTGTTTGGTGAGGTATTTTTAAGGTTAATAATCTGGTTTGCTACTATGGCATTTGTTGATTTATTTGTTTTTTAATCTGGTATCTACATTTGAAATTTGTCCCTGTATTCCTAGGTGAGAATTCAGACTGACAACCATTACAGAGGATTTTGGCACTGTGCTCAGGAAACATACAGGACAGAAAAAGTAGGTACCTCTCATCAGAATTGCTGATACCAGTTGCAGATGCTTCGTTTCAGGGAAGCAGAGCTGCCTCTGTCATTTTTGGGGAGGATGGGCACCGGCTGCATACAAGCATTTGTTGGGAGAGGGGTCAGGGTGAAATTTAGCTTTGCTGTAAGATGGGACTAAGCTTTGACTCAGCAATGTGCAGCCAGTGCTTTTGAGCAGATGCTTTCCCATGCCACTCACCRTTAAAAGTCACCTTTCTCCTCTGTTTCCCACGAGGTCTGGGGATTTTACAAAGGTGGGTCTGCAGCAGTCCTCGCTTTATCAATGGTTTCGTCTGTTTCCTTTGGCACATACAAAAACATCCTCTGTACCATCTGCAAGCTGCGATACGGGGCTGCAGATGCCAAGCCGTCCAAGCTGGATGTTTCCCTTGCTGGAGTCGCTGCCGGCGCTGCCCGGGTAGGTGAACAGCCCACAGGGAAAGCACAACAAGAGATCTTGTTCACAAACACAGGCGGCTGGAAAAGCAGGGAAATGTTTTTTCGATCCGGGAGGCCACAGGGGAGTCTGCAACAAGTCTGGTGGGTTTGTTTTCGCAGGGGAGGTCATGCTCTGCCCACACTGCCCCCTCACTGGTCAGCTCCGTGGCGTGGCCGAGTCCTGCTGGGCAGCTCGTGCTGGATTTGGTTTTGGAGTGCCAGAACACTTAAGAACATGCCTTTAAAATGACACAGACCTTGGCAGCAAACGCAGAACAAGGAAGAAAAAACAACATAGGCAGCAAAGTCCCCAAGTGGCTRCAACGGTGTGTTTATGTAAAAAAGGCGTAACTCTGAGTTAAAGCACAGGTCAGTGCTTTCCCAGCGGCTGCACCAGCCTGGCATGGCATCGCCGCAGAAACGGGCAGAGCGTGGTGTTGCTTTGCCAGCACTTAAAACTCAATGGGGAACCACTGAGAAGCGATGCTGCCTGGCCAAAGTGCAGGATCCTGGGGCAGGGAGGTGAGGCTGAGCCCAGGAGCAGTTCCCCACAAGCAGATGAGGGTGAGGGCCCACAGGTGCTGTGTGGTGGAACTCACCGCCTCATGTCAATGGCATGCTGGGCACAAATGTGTGCCAGCTCACAATCCCCTCACAGAGCAGCCCGGAGGGTCAGGTTTCTAGGTGTTTCCCAGCAGCCAGTGACTCAACACAGGCTTTTAACCACCTTGATGGTCTTGGTTCAAATGCAGATTCAAATTAGAGCCCTGATGTGTGCTTCCTTATAGCTGAGGATGTTCCCTTTCCATGCCCATCCGGTTGATAAGCAGTTACAGGTATTTAATATCCTGTGCTGATTTCTGCCTTGCCTTCCTCTCTGCCCAGCACAGCTCACACACGTGTCGTGCCGCTGCTGGGTGGAACAGAGGGGAGGAGGCTGGAACTTGCTGGAACTTGCAGGCAATATTACTGCCTCAAAAGCTGGGAGACAAGAATTTACAGGAGGGAGATCAAAACACTGTGTAAGTGTGAAGGGTTAAAATGCCATTCTCTGGTGTTACAGGCTCTGTTTACAAACCCCAGCGAAGTGGCTAAAGTTCGGATGCAGACTCAGAAGAACCCTCACCCTTCCATCACACATCAGCCTGTTTCCAAGCCAAAGTACCGAGGCTCTCTGCACTGTCTGAAGGTTATCATCAAGGAGGAAGGTTTTGGGGGTCTCTACAAGGGCTGTTCTGCATTACTCTGCAGGGATTGCTCTGCTTCTGCAGTATATTTCCTTTCCTATTCTGCTCTGTGYGACTGGGTCACACCAGCTGGCTCACAACCAGGTAGGTATTGGAAAGCATCTGGCTACAYCTGCAAAAATGACAAAAATCGCCTACACTAAGAGGGAAACCAGGCTCTGGGCAAACATCACCCAGGACCTGTAAAACCTCACCCAGATCCTCATGAGGAGTTGCTCTGTGTGTGCTGGTTTTGGCCCCAGGCCTGGGTGYCAGCAGCCTGTGTGTGATGTCTACACTGGCACAACCTTGTCTTTGAGCAGCTCTTCCTCCTCTTCCTACAGGAGAGGTTTTTGCCAGTCTGATGCCTCCAATGTGGATAAGAAATCCTGTTAAGGCAGAAACAGGATATATAGCAATTAAACATGGACAAAGCTCCTGGGAGCCATCATGGAGATCAGATAAGGCTCAGGCAAGAGCTTGAATATAAAGCCCAGGTGGAGGTGAAGAACCTCAGGTTCTTAGTTGTGATTTGGCTCAAAAAAGCACTATCCATTTTGAGAAAAGACTGAATMGATAACATTCAGCAAAGAACATCTCCCTGAGAATGACAAAAACAATTAGATCCATCTGCAAACTGTGAGTGCTCTTAGGCAGTAACACATTGTGTGGTGTTAAAAGCATCATGTGCAAAAAATGAGTATTCTGTGAGATCACTGGAAACACACAACTCCAAGAGCTGGATAAAATAACTGCTGAAAAAATATGAAAGTTACCAAAGTTTGTTGACAAATCTGAGATGCTTGTAGCTGAATGAAATGCAAGTGAACTGTCCCTCCCTTCACTCTCTCYTCAGGTTTCCTTGTTGTTCTGTTTTCTGGAGGTTTTGCTGGAGCCCTGGCCTGGGCATTTGCTACTCCCATGGATGTAATCAAATCCMGGATGCAAGCAGATGAATTGGACCAGCACAAGTACAAAGGCCTGATCCACTGTGTGAGGGAAAGTGTGAGAAAGGAGGGTGTAAAAGTGCTTTTCAAAGGACTGGGTTTAAACTGCCTTCGTGCCTTTCCCGTGAACATGGTAGTATTTGTAACATATGAAGGTGTACTGAGATTTACAGATCATTATATAAACAAAAAATAGTTTGTTCCACTCTGTCCAAAGTGTATTTTATTTATTTGTCTGTAAGTCAATATCCACAAGCAGCTGTTGAATTGATGGGCAGCATCAGAAGAATGGACATTTAGGCACAAAGCTGATGATTGATGGTTTTGTTTTATTCTTGTAGGATTACAAACTCATCAGGGAGCTTTGGCTTCATATATAATCTCCCTTTTATCTCATTGAAATATTTAGATGGTAGCTGCTGCTCAGGCCCTTGAAACATTTGTGAATTTTTATGTTCTAATAAGCTGTTTGTCTGATCAGGGGTTTTGGTAAATCACATCATTTTGTTTTCTACTGGCACAAAAAAGATCCTCACAACCAAAGGAAGAGCTGGGGGGAGCTTGTGTAAGATTTAACACTCTCCAGCGCGCGCTCCTCGCATGCAGCGCCTGCACCGCATTCACCGAGTGTCTTACATACTTGTGCTTCAGGCTGCAACTTCCCCTTCCCAGCAGTGATTTTCCCAAAGCACTGTACAATTATATCCCCTTGGCAGCAGCTGAGGCAGGAATGTCCTTTCTTTTCGCCGTAGCTGTGTAATGAGTGGCAGACATGGCCTGTTTACATAACTGCACTAATGGTCTTGCTGCAGCCACGCCAGGCACGGGTTCCCGGCAGGCACGTGGTTTTCTCCCTACACAGCCCCAGCCTCTCCCGCAGGCCTGTGGAGCAGCGTCTCTCTGAGCTTGGCACAGCTTTGGAGGCAATCTGTTCTCATCCTGGAGCGAGGGTAGGAATAGATGCAAAGCCTCTTTGCTTCTCAAAGGAAAGGCTGCCATAAAATCTGTGTGCTGGCGGGGTTAGGCAAGTTAAAGGAYGGTTGCAGAGTTGTAGAGCTTAATCAGGATTTCCGACTTTTAAAAGTGCATGCTCTTCTCTCTTTAAATGGTGCTGTTAGGAGCMGCCAAATGTATTTTGGCAAAGGTGCATTTTGAAAGAACTGACTTTCTTATTACTTGTTTCTCATCTTATTACTTCTATTTCATTACTTTTAATGAACAAGTCAGTTGAAAAACCAACGCCCATGCTAYTGCTTCTGAAGGAAAGCCCCTAAAYGCAGAAATGTCAGTTTGCTCATCMTGCCTCAGGGGCCACATATATGCTTCTGTTTTAATCCCTGGATTATGATACTTGAAGCATTCTGGATCCAGCCTCTGAGATTCTGCTAAAAATGCATTTATTGGAGGGGAACAGGAGTACTGTATTTTAAGAGGATCTCATGTTCAGGACTCTTCTGGTCAGCAGCCGCTCTCTCCACTTGATGGCATGGCTTTGGCTACACTGACAGCAGTTTTGTGGCAGGMAGGACTTGTCAACTGTCTTGGACATGCAGAAAAGCAAGAAAATTAAAGATTTCAGGTACTCCTAGACAAGAATAAAGGGAACTTGTGTCCCAGACAGAGACTACTAAAAAGCTCCACAACTGTCCTCATGAAATCTAAGCCTTCAAWTGGCCTTTTAAAACACTTTCACAGCCATGCTATCAAAAAAGTATGTTAATTCTCTCAARGGTCTACCCAGCTCTTGCARCTGATCCAAGAGCAGTGTTAAGAGACCAGGCTGGTGCACAGTACGTCACCTTAAGGGGAGTGAAATGAAAGACCCARCATGGAACTGGATTCTCTCCAAAATGCTTTTGGGCCCAACAATCTACTACCCTGGTTACAGCTTTGGATGTCAGCATCAAACTTCCTTTAGTCAGGAAGTCCTTAAATTAGAAGATTTAATTAAGTCCTTGAGATCTGGAATTCCTCTTAAGATAGCTCTCAAGAATCTACTGCCCTCATATCTTTCTAACCAGGGATGCATTTAACTGGGCAGATTTATCTGTGCTCTGCCTGGATGTTTGGAATCATATCCTCTATGCCATGTTATTCTCAGCTGACCTCGTTCTCAGGCATTACATCCTCTGACAGTGAAAGAATGCCTGCAGAACTAACAAAAGACTAAACAACCATTTATTGTTAGGCAGCACCGATACCATCCATGGTCAGCCCAAGGGTTGAATATTAAATTTTTCCCAGTATGCTAACACTCAGAAAATTAAAAATGTCTCCTCCTGTAGGTATAACTGAAATACAGCAGATTTCAAGGGAGAGGAATTACAGAGGAATTGTAAATATGAGTGAGAATAACTGCAGAACCCAGTGCAAGGAGCTGAGACCTCTAAGTCTCGAGGTACCCGGCACCATGTATTAGAAGGCTCTCACAGGCTCTGAACAAATACTACATGAAAAGCAAATATTATCTCCAGGAAGCTTATTTCAGGAAGGTAAGGGATTTGCAATCTACAGGGAAAAACATCCACAAGGTGTGTGGGWGACAACCTGCCTTAGAGGAAGAGCTCACAGCTATMYAAACACYACMAGGAACAGAAACTGACTGCATGAGTACTGTAAACAGAGGCACATAAATATGAACCAAGTTTTGTTTACTGACAGGACACATTATGTACTTCACTATACACACCCCAAGCTGGGTGCTCAGCTTTTGGTTTTCAGCCCTTGACTGCTTTATTTTCTGATTTGTATAATCTTGACCTTTAGCTACTCTAACTAATCACAGAACTATTTATTTTGATAAATTAGCTAGATGAAGGCCAGCCAACAGAAAGAAGGTACCACATTTGCTGTGCTGGTAATGGGTTTACTTTGCTATATGGACTGCAGCTTCTTGTATAGATGATTTCTTTCAGCAACAAAGTTGGTGGCCTTGAGAAAAAGAAAATTCTTAGAAGGCATAGTCAGGATCAAGTTCCATGCTGCTGGAAGTTCCTGTTTACTCTGACAATGTCTATGGATATCCAGGTAGGTTTCAGCATTCCTCTTGGTGATTGTGGAAGAGCTGTGAGAAGCTATTCAGAATTTATGCCTTTGCACAGAAATTGTGAGAACCATGTTTTCACTTTAGCACCRGTTTTACACCAAACCTACTGAGGTGTCACTGCAAACAGGTCTCATTGATCTTCCCCCCATCCCAGAGCTGGCTGCTGATCAACATCCAGTCTGGCTTGTGACCARGTCATCTCTGCACAACTGACCCTTACTAGCTCGCTCCAGGAGCAGTCTGAAGTCTGCCTGGAAGGCGGTTCTAAGGCACCCTGTTTCAGCACTTCAAAACAAGGAGCAGCTACATCAGATGACAAATCAACACCTAAAAAGGTAGGAAGAGATATCAAAAAACAAAGTGTAAATTAAGGCTTTTAAAAATAATAATAAAAAAGTAAAACCAAGTAAGTTTGATACAGACTTTTATCTACATTTTTTATTACAGTGAGATGAACAAATAAGCAAATTGAGGAAAATGTAATGAACTTCRCCTGATAACATTTCAGTGTGCTTTTGGAAACTGCCTTGTCTTGACTTTTAAATATCTCTGGGACATGAATTGCAATTAACAACAGATTCAGGAAYTCACCAAGACTTCTCTGAGAAACTGTACCATTTCAGAAGCACTTTGGTACGAATTTATCAGAGGACTTGAAAACAGCAAACAAATACTAAATGGTTATGCTATCACTTTCCTTTCTAGAACTTTCAAAACATATTTCAATTGTTGTAAAATAATACATCTGCTTATCTAGAATAGTGGTACTGTTTCTCCTACAGCATATTTCCCTTTGCTGAATAACAAAATTAATTCTTAGCTAATGAAATAAATATAGCAGAACCTGCATACACTATTTTAAACAAGAAATTTGCATTGTAAGTATTTAACAGCACTTTTAAAGTCAATTTAAGGCTTATCTTTTATATATGGCTTAAAGATGATGAAGAGTAGACTGCAAAAACAGGAAGGCCATCATTAAAGTTTAAAGTAACTAAGATTTAGCCTATTTATTACTGGATTTACGAAGCTGCCTTTTTCCCTACAAAGTGCTCCACTACTTCTAGRAAAAAAAATCTTACTCATTGTTAAACGCTTTCTGGCACTGAGATGCTTTGCCTGTGGGTTATGGAGACAGTCTCTGGGAAACATTCTCATTAAAACACTGAAGTCAGTGGCATTAGATCAGTGATGCCAACTCACATAAACTGWAAAGAGAAAGACAAAAGCTAAGCCTTGCTATATTCAGCACAAGTTTGAAACTCATGYAATAGGAGTAGGTTTGCCTTGCACTTCTGTGCTCCCTGAACAAACATAACCAGGTTAACACACCTGTGTTATTTACACCAAATAAAAATACCTTTGCTAAGACTGTGTCTGGGCTAGCAACTTGCCATTCTATACAAGACAGATCTAACAGTTTGCACTCAGTGCTGTACATATCAAAACAAATAGCTAATAATTTGAATTTTTCTTCCATAAATCATAGCAAAGACATTTCCGATTAAAGGATATAATTAAATATTACATGGGGTATTTTAACAAAGTATATTTTCTCACTGGAATACATCCTAAAATAAGTATCAGTAGTTTAAACAACATGGCGCAGCCAAAGGGAACAGATAGTGTCCAGTGTGACTTCATTTTCACAGTATGATTTAATGCTTGTGATTTATAACTAAATTCACTGAAACTTGTCAAAGAGGAAGGTGATAGCAAGACAAGTCTGATATTCTTTTGCCAGTGTTTAGCTCACAGGTGTCCACTCTTTTTGTACTGATCCCACTTTGTAACATTCACAACCTTTTTGTGTGCAGCATGTTCTCAGTAGCCCAAGAGGACATASAGTCTAGTAAACTAAGGTACACAACAAAAAAGAAAATGGACCCACTATTTATTAGGTTGAGATATGACCTCTTACCAACATGTTTAAAACAATTTCCAAGTTAGCCTTTATCATCAAATGGAAATTTTATTTATATTTTCAACATGAAATACATTAAAATACAATGTTGGGCTGACAGACATGCTTTTCTGCAAGACTGATCAATTCTGTCTTGCATATTCTGATTTTAAATAGATACAAGTTCTATTTTCAACTTTTTCTGTACTCTGCTGTTCATGATAATTTACTAATTATTTATAAAGCACCGATTACAGGCTGTACATAACTAGGGAATGATGACATACAACAGAAGACAACAATTACTCRGTTGTGGATTATCAAGTGCTAAGTTACATACACATTTCTTCAAAATTCAAAAGCCAGCTTCCTTGGAGTCATGAATTGCTTCACGATTTCATCTGTGACCTGCTTCCTTCTTTCTTGATGAGCTGCTACCAGGGGCTGCATTGTTTCAATAAGCACCTTCTTCAGCTCCCCTGTGAGCAATTCCCCACTGGTRTAAGCCTGTCAAGAAAGTGTTGGTTGCTGAACATGGTGCCATTCACAAAAAGACTCAGTAACCAGTATTTCCATAAAAGACAGATCTGGATGTCTTAAAAATAAGCACAAGCCTTAGAAGATTATCTGGTATCACTCTAAAAATGCAACAAATGCAACTTGCAGAGTTTCTTGTTGTCTGTTAAAAGATTAAGGCAGCTGGGAAAGTTTGTATGTGACTAGTTATTATAAGGACTGAATAAACTACATTCACAAGTTTAACAAGGAAATCCTGTAATTACTTGCAGGAAACGGCATATTTTCCTCCCCAGAATCCCAGTTCAAATAAACAGGCACCCTAAGATGTTTTGTTTTTGTTTTGTTTTTTTTTTTTTGGAATGACAGGTACAAATTCTCATACTTTTCCCTTATTTGGGTAAGAGATTAGATGTGATTAAAATACCCTCTTTGTAGCAAAGGCACTCAGAATCTACACTGACACTGTAGTCATATTCACAGTTGGCAATCCATTCCAGTGCTCAAAACCRAAATGCTTAGAACCACAGGCTAACAGTTTATTGGTTCAGCCACAATTTCAAAACCACGTCTGGGGCAATTCAACTATATTTGAAATGACAATAAACATGATATTCTTAACTCCCCTTGTCACCAAGCCATTTAAAACACCTGTCCAAGGTCTAAATGCTGCTCATGTTCACTCAGCAAGAGTAAAATAMGTTAACAAGAATAAATGGAATTGCAATTCAGTGATGGCTTTTGGGATGTGTGTACTATTTTTTGCTTGTTAGTTTATTATAAAAACACCAACATTGCTTTCTCTGAAAGTGCCCTCTGGTGCTACACCTGAAACAGCTRCACTGATGCTGCTACAATGGGTGAGTTCATGTTTTCTACTCAGGTTCTGAGGCCTGAGGCAGCACTGCAGCAAGCTGCAAGCTGTAGGCCAGGCTTTTTGCTCTGCAGCAGTTAGGCTGACACTCTTGCAGTGGTTGGAAATTAATGAAAAAAATCTCGTTAAGTCAAATGAGTTCCAGGTTTCCATAAGGAATTTACAACAGTCTGGAGGGGAAGAAGTAGCTATCTAACCCTGCTCTTGTGTGGGAAGGAGTAGAGRGCTGGAGAAGAATCTGCAGCTCTTGACTTTCTGGCTGCTCCCMGCAGGAGAAAGCTGATAAACCAATGTGACACAGGTGTTATCTACTGAAGCTTCTGCCTTCCAGAGAACACACATCACCTAGCATTGGTGACGAATGGAAATGGCTGGATACCAGCCCTGGGGACAGAAGCCTGCCAGACAGGCTTAAGGAAAATGTAACTTACAGGAAGCAGTTTTTGCTTGGGATAAGTGAATCAATTCCTCAGAGCTATTAAATTTCTTGTGATGATAAGAAAAATCCCCAAACCAGCAAGTGAAAGCTTGACATGAGCTTTTGCAGCTTTACAATAGGTAAAGGTACTTTACAATAAGGAATAGGCAGAGTTTATTATACAACTAAAACCACGCTAAAGACAAGGTGGCCTCATTTGAAAGGTAGGGAAGATACTGTCCTACAGAATGTTGGGGATTCCTGTAAAAACACCAGGGATTGCTTTTTTTCAAAGAGAGAGATTTGCCTGTGAGAAAGGATGCGGCAAACAAAAAAAAACTGAGATACTAATATTGAACCTTGCAAGGGATGGTGAGCGTGAGAATGACACCAAAATTACCTTCCTGGAGAAGGCTCACAGGAGCACCGAGTTACAGCTCTGTTGAGGGCTGAGGTACAGCTTTGTCCTCAGAGCAGGGAATGCATAATGCCTTCAGCCTGSTTACTCACCTGCTTCAGCTGCTGCAGCCTGTCATCATCTTCCAGGAAGAAGGTCAGGTACATAATGGACACATCGACGTCACAGTTGCCTCCGTACTTCCTGTGCTCCTCGATGGTGTCCCTGCCTCCTGAGAAGGCATGCTTGTTAATCTGAAACAACACCATGAAGTYATGCTGTAATTCCCACTACAGTCAGGATTACCTTATTGCAAACAGAGATGTGTCATGATCCTCCAAATTCTTTATAAAGGGAGGATTAGCTGAAGAATGAGTGGGACAAGTTAATGCAGAGGCTCAGGACTGAAAAAAGGAGGTCATCAGAACCCAGCAGGGAAAAAATGGCTATACACATACTCCTCAGACTGCATAGCCAGAACAAAAATTAGTGAAAATTAAAAATAATCTACCCAAAACTCAGTCAGAAAAAAATTTAAGTCTGTTTTGCTGAAGCTGTTGGATAGAATTTGTGCTTACAGGAAAYGTACTTCATGTAGCAAAAAATAAGRTATTTACTGTATCAAGAAAWTRATTTTGAAAGAGATGGAAGAAGGCAAGGAAAATCCTGCAAAAATCTTATAAAGAACCTAATCTCCTCTTTTTGGGGAAAAGGAAAACATGAGAAAGTGAAGTTAAAGATTACATTAAAGATAAAGAAGTCTGTCTAGAATGCTTAAAATCAGACCARTGCCCAATTGTTCAGTCTAAAAATGGAGTATTTGCTGACATCCTCCCTTTTTTTAGCATAGTTTCCTATAGGCAGATGAACAGCACTACCAACTGATATAATTGCTATTCCCATTCTCAATAAATTCAGAAGCCACTGGCCTATTTTAAACATTTATACATATGTRGAACTCTCTGAGGATACTAATCTTCCTACAAATTTAAAGAAAATAAATTGCTAAGTGAAGGGAAAAAAATTTCTTAACCATATGCTGAGCTTTCATTTGGCTCTCATATCTTTTGAGATAACACAATCAACCTCCCAAGAGACACATTTGCATATGAAGTAAGGGGTTTTTTTTAGTTCTGGTATCTAGGAGCTGTTATATATTTACAACTGATGAACATTTCTACTATCTGTATAGACTGTCTAGTGCTTTTTTGAATCTCTCCAACCACCATGTTACAGATGAAGTCTTGTGGCAATGAGCTACAATCAGAAATGATGCACTGATKAATATTTTAAGAAAATGAACTGCCATCTGCCACATTACATCTATTCTTATATTGTAGGGGAGCCTGAATAGCTGTCTCAGCATCTGTGAAACTAAGTTTTTACATAGTGTTCTGCACTGACCTCTCTCCTTACTGGATTTTGTAAGCCTGYAAGAAATATTTTCAATGTCTTTTATCTCTACATTTTGAGTTCTTCCTAAACTGAGAGGGATTAAATACAGTACGTCAGGTGAAGGCATAATTTTGTTGAAACACAAAATGTTTCCTTTCTTAAATTAATTTTTAACATATTCTGTCACCTAGTAATTGAMTGAGAGTTCCAGTGACCTATCTATAGTGACGCACTGATTTATTCCCCCCTGAATTTCTGTGAATCCTTGAATATGTCTACCAACATAAAATTTAAGTAACACTTTTTAGGAAAACAAATAGGTAATTGAGCTGTATTTTGCTTATAGGTGAAATAAGGACAGTTTATTAAAATRCTGCCTCTCATCTCACTGGATTACYCAGAATCTTCTTAGCCTTTCCCCATACATAGTAATTTTTAATCTTCTATTACCTGTAAGTTTTGAACCTCATTAATTAACAAAATACCAAYAATCTGAAAAATGCTGTAAGCAGTATTTTTTTTTCCAGCATAGCATTCTCTTTTTAAACTTTATCCATGATCAAAAGCCACTTTCCCAATCAATTTTTAAATTTATTTGCTATTAAAATATTTGATCTTTCACTTAAGCTCTATTTCCATAAAGACTTGTTTCTGATGGGATTCAGAAGGTGAAATAATTCTCAGTTTGTCTTCCATTACTCAATACTTTACATGATGTTCAGGATTTTTCTTTACGCCTTTTATATTAATATTAGCTAGAATTATTATTTTTTTCSCAAGTAGTTTAAAGATAGTAGAATTAGGATTTATGAGTTTGGATCACTTTGCAGATTACAAGTTACTTGCCAGGAAAAAAGACATGGAAGACTGTTACCAGTATTACCATAAACCATGTATTCTCTAATCTGAAATCACATCTTTTTTTTTAAAAGCAACTATGTAACTGTGCTAATAAACTGGAATTATTATAATCCAAACACATGAAAAATCCAATTCTACAAAACAGTACTGTTTGATCAGTTTCTACAAACGAGAATGAAGTGTTATGAGGTGGCTGTAGAAGAGTCTGACTGTAAGAGAATTAAACCAAGCCCGCCCAACAGAAACAATATAAATATCTTCTTGTTTTGACAGTTATTTCATGTCTACAAATTCTTTCCCAAGAAAATGATTTTCATTTTCTTTAAATACCACAACACAGGCAAACTTTTGCCAAAGTAAATCATCTGACACCAGATAAGAGTGATCTTCCTTTGAACTTGGAACCAAACTAGGAATATGCTCACACAGAAGAAAATACCCCTTTTAAAACTGAGTTGAAATTCCACCTAATGTTTATTTGTGAGTTGGAGTGAGCAGATTTATTTGTGAATTGGCAGCAATAGATTCCCAAGCAGCAAAAAAGGTCTGACCTGTGTTGTAATCAACACCATGAAATGTTTGCTGCTCCTCACTAGGAGAGGCAGTCAAGAGAAAAAGCTGTTTATTAGGTTTACATCACGACCTGTCAGATTTCAAAACTATGGCAACACAATGTTTATTTTAAGAGCATGAGSTCTTAAATATTTATTTATTAAGCATAAGCCTCCACAGCTCTAATTCTTACACCACTGCTCTGCAGGTATCAGAAAACCCAACATGTTTTGTACATTATCCCAGCTAATATTTGTACTGTCCGACTAGCTGGTAAGGCATATTTGATAGTCTAGCTAAATTTGYCTAACTCAGTCAGTTCCTGAAGATGCTTTGCCATGAAAAATATGGAAAAAAAGGATTCATATATGTTCAAGGAAAACACTAAAAATTGTCATTGTATCCAGGAGAATCACTGAAGGCAGACAACTGGAAGGGGTATCAAGTAGGAGCTGTGGGCCAACCTCTGCAGCACTTTCTGATGAAGCTGGAGATGTTTATATTTTTATGGTACCTACAGACACGGTTTACTGGTGGATTTGGCAGTAACAGGTTAATGGTTGAACTCTTGGCAGTGACAGGTTAATGGTTGAACTTTATGATCTTAAGGGTCTTTCCTGACCTAAGTGACTCTATGATTTTATCATAGAATTAAAAAGCTTTGTGCTATCAGGATTTGCAATTCCTTACCTTTGTCTTGATTTGTTTGGGTGTATCAGTGAGGAAGATGGAGGAATTTGGGTCACTAGCACTCATTTTGGTCTGTGCTCCTTGTAGGGCTGGGAAGAAGACTGAGTGGAGTAAGGCTGGTTTAGGCTGTCCAATCCTTGGTGCTACATCGCGGGTCATTCTAAAATAAGGATCCTAAAACAATAAAAGCACAGAATAAAGTTGAAAAATGTGATTTAAAAGCTAACTGATGCTGACTCATTCATGCCTTAAGAAGTGCTGTGAAAAAACCAAACTGAAAAAAAACCAAACCATGAAATGTTCCAGAACCTATTTCCAATCCAGTTCATTCAGAGAAGCAACAAACAAAATCTCCTTTTTCCTTTTCCACAGTGCTGTAGACTCTGATTCCCTTAATAGGCATACTAACAGAATTTTACATTAATTCAAGCTTAATATGTSTGGAGATGGATACAGCCTAAGATGAAAGTGTTCTCCCAAAGCATTCTATCAACCAGCAGAGAATCTGAACTAAATCAGTGATCAAGGTGGCACTGCTGTGATGATGACATGACTTAAATCAAAGTGCAATAATGTTACTTTATAATATTGCAGATGAATATGATTACAACATTTTTCAGTGCCTGTCCCTGTGACTAAAACAGCTAAAGATTCAGACAGTGCAGGATGTGATTCCTAGAAACACTACTTATTTAAAGACCCTATTACTCTCATTCGTATCTGATGTTCTTCTAGCTCTTTCTATAATTCTGGATTGTTAAGGTTCTGCAGCCTTTCTGGCAAACTATTTCAATGCTTCTKTATTCTTACTGAGAAAAGGTTTTTCCCCATGGTTCAAGAGAAATCTCTTGTGTTGCAAGTTGAGCTCATTCCATCTTGTCCAAGTTACCATGGAGATGGCCAAAAGTTTCTTCCTACCCCATGTCAGCGTGCCTTTGCATAGATGTTACCTTCTTTGCTTTCCTAGATGTCAGCTCAATGTGAACTGAGTTGAGGTCAAGAGAGATCCAAGCCTGAATGAATACATGACTGTTGGCTTAAGCCTTCATCTTTTCATCTTTTATGTCTTTCAATTTCTACMCCTGAAAGGTGCTTGCAGGAATGTTTTACAGATGCTTCGAGAMACCACCACAAAGCTAGAATGGTTCAATACAAAACCTAATCCATGAAAACAAAATTAAGCAATTTGATTTTCTTACCTGATCAATAGCACATGGGATAAGACATTGAATATTTTCCTTGCCATTGAAAATCTGTGGAAATGATGAACTGAAGGATGGAGCAGCTTGGATAGCAGGAAAGCTGATCTTACCTAAAAAASATGTTTGGAAAAGCTAAGCAATCAACAGAAGCAGTGAAAAATAGAGAGAWTTTTTTGCAATATGTATAATGCACAAGTGAATCATCCAGATATTTAGTTGAAGACCAAGCTCTATCTTTATCAAGCATTGTTGCCTTATCTGAAGAAACATTTTCATCTTTACCTTCTGTAACGTCAACTTCAATTGACATAGAAACTAAAGACAAAAGGCAAGCTGTGACCACAATGACTTCAGAAAAAGTTCATCACTGCATACTCTCTTGATCAGTGAACTATCTACCCTTGCWGAAATACAATTGACTAAATCATTACTTGTAGATTCTCCTTTTTTTTCTTTGTGGGAGAACAGCTACAGTCATCACATAAGCTTCCCTCTAAATCTTAGAATCAYTGCTATTTGCATGTTGTACTCATGAAGCACCTCAGATGTATCCAGCTTTCTTTTTTTTTTTCTTTTTAATCACAGCATYGCCAACCTGCTTCCCTGATCAAAATCCTATCAGAAGAGAGAGCAAGTAGCAGACTTTTACAAACGTGTGATGAAGTCATTATCACAATACCATCTTTCATTAGAGCTGAAACAAAGGGAAATCTGATCCCTGGTTACAGTGAAGGCTAAAAAGCTGTCACTGACCCAATTAATGGATGAAGAATGATGACAATACTCAGAAATATCCAGGATTTAATACCATCTTTACACAGAATATTTTTTAGCCATGTGACAGAARTCTGCAACTGCAGTGAAGTAAATGGGAGAGTGAGTTACCCAGCACTTTGATAATTAGGCTATTCACCAGTCAATCTTTCTCATATATGTAAATGCATGTGTATTAATGAAACCTTTTCTGACAAGTTTCTTAACAAATCTGACATAGAAATTTCTAGAAGGTAAAACTGACTATAGCTCCAATCACTGCAACAAAAGAATAAAAAAYAGTACATGTTTTGTACTTTGCTCTTACTAAGGCCAAAAAGGCTGATGTCATGCTAGAAATTTCACTGCAAAATGTTTTCAATTCTGAAAGAACCACAAAAACAGAAATACGATCTTTCTGCCTTTTCTTCTGTTTCATGAGTGGTAAACACTAATCTCTTTRGATTATTACTTAAAATAGCTCCACTGAAAGTGAAAGCAAGCACTGTTTCTTGTAACTCATATGACTTCCTACCAATGCAATCACTGTCTGTAAAGCCAAAGATTCCTTTCACTTGGTTAAATGTGACATGCTTCTGAACTTTGACAATGTTTTTGTAGAATCCGGCACTTGTCCTGCGAGAAAAAAAAAAAAGTGGAAAAATAAAATGAGAAGAGGAGGAGAGTGTGTGCACAAACTTTCACTGCAACAGCTGAGAACAACAAAAAACCTGCAGGATTAAATCTCACAATTTCAGACTTTCTGTGGCCCATTGAGATGATAATTAAAGAATTATTTACGAACAGGAAATTTATGCCTTGAAAATTAATTTATTCTTCCCTTCCCCCAACAATTACTACAAACCTTTTTTTTTCTGCAAGTAACGGTCTAAGCCCAGAAATACTATGATTTGGAAATGGTGCCAGAATGCCTGAAGTTTACTTTCCTTATGCTTCTCTGTGAACTCTGACTTCTTAAATAGATCATGTCTTCTGTTTTGTTTGGTATCCCCAGTATGTATCCCATACAGGACACTGCTGTTTTCTGAATGAACAGTAGCTTACATCTTACGGAGCCTAATTTTATATGGGGATAAGTTCCCTGGCTGGATTTTCTCTGTCACTAAACAACAGCAGCATTTCAAACCAGAAGTAGCTCAGTAATGCCCTCCTTTTTTACTTCTGCTGAGGAGGTAAAGCAATGGAAACAGCAGTGTCTTGGTGGTTTTAGGTACTTTTACACTTAAGCTGGTTTAACATATTTTTTATAATTTACACATTGGACACACAAGTATATATTCATATGTTATACAGGAGAATGACAATAGTATATACAAAATGTTAGAAAGCAGAAAAAAAAAGTTTCTATTTCAAGTGTTACAAAACCTGTCCTGAAGATTTCAAATTTAGAKACAATTAAAACATTGCTGGCTCTCAAAGTTGGAGAGAAAACACATCTTTTCCCTTACAATGCTCCAAAGAAATTTATACTTACCCTAAATAGTCTAGATCTGAAAATATAAAGGTTTTATTGACATCAAAACCACATGCAATGATGTCTTTKGCATTTTCTCTAGCATATTCATATGCCTTCTCAACTGTCATGTCCTTCCAAAGATATTTCTCATCATCAGTTAACTGTATTACCAAGGGAACATCAAAAACTTCTTGCAGCCACCTAATAGGAAGAGATAAATTTTATCCCAAAGTAAATGAAAATGAAGTTGTAAGTCATGCAGCTAATATTTTTATATATTTAAACAAAAGTATATGAAGAGGCCCGTTCTTTTCTTTGTATGCATATCCAGTTGTATTTATGTGAACAGATAAAATTTTTATGCAGCTTACAATGACAGTTTACCTGGAAAAAAGACTGTTTCCTGTACCCATGACAATGGTCACCAATTGCARAGGAACCAGAATTCAAAGAGGTTTTAGCTTTCTGAGCCCAATGTCTCTGTGTCCTGCTGCTGCAGGCACCGCTTTACAGAGTAATGCTACTGAGTCTTGTAATGAACTGGTTTTGGGGAACAACAAAAATTCTAAGGAGTGCCACTTGGCTAAGGGAATAAAGAAGAGAGCTTTATGGTGATGGAGGGATTGTGATCATTTGAGTGAAAAGGTAAGACTGAATTAAGTTCATTAATATTCACTTCACATAATCAGAACTTCTTGCAATGCATCATTCTGGCAGTTTCACAAGCCATGTTCAGTATTTCCTTTGGAAAAAATGCTTTGATTAACACAAATGGTAGAAATAGCTTACTTTGTGAACATAAATGGGATAAGATGACCAACGTGCATTGCCTGAGAGGATGGCCCTCTGCCTGTATAAAGGTAAAACGGCTTCTTATTTTCATAAGCATCGAGTACTTGATCCATATCTCTAGAGAAAGAAGAGAAAACATGATACAATTCTTTAGTAAGAAATATTCACAGCAAAAAGCCTCTATTCAAAATCTGAGTGCTTTTAAAGCCAAATGTATTTATGAATAAATTTTAGTATGTTAAATGCCCTAGAAACAAAAAAAGTTATTGTTTACTCATTTCTTAATTTAAGAAAAGCATCCTTCATTCTCCACAGGGAAAAATCCCTCAAAGAAAAATGAAATAAAAACTAAAAATGTAATGTTGAAATTGTGCAACTTTCAAAGTTACTTCAACGGATAAYAATCTCTAGGGCCTAGTAAAACAGCCAGGGATCATTTCTCAAACTCAACCAACCAGCACAGCTGACCTCTGGTGGAGGTTATGCCTCAGCCATGCTCAGGCCCTTCTGTGAAACCTGCTGGTGCCACAGCCCCAAAGCTCCCATGTGCTAACAATTAAACAGAGAAGGTCACTGCCAGGATTATGCTTGAGATTGTTCCCTGAGCCTTTCCATGCCACAAACATGCAGAGGCCATGGGAGCCCTGCTGAAATCACCAGCAGCACCTGGAGTTCCCTGCCAGGCTACTGCCTCTGGCTGCTGACGCAGAGCCAGAATGAACCTACACTCTGTGCACTTTTCTTTAGTTTGGGATTACTGAGGACGTATCAGAAAAACCCACACAATGTTTAAATGTTGCCAGGGGAAATCTGCAGTAGTTGCTAATTTCAAATGGCACAGCTCRTTTGCCTTGGTATAAAAGCACATGGTTTTTGTTAGTTACAGGCTTCTCTCAATAATTCTCACAGGAAGTCTACCCAAAAGCATCTTTTGAATTTTAATAAAAGAAAAACYCACCTGTGGGAAAAAAAGATTCCTCTACGTAGAAAGTGGTGAGGTTTTTGCCCAGTTGCTCTTTCTATTCGATTGATCAGATCTGTGTCAATTTTACTGCTGCCAAACCGAACTATAATCATAAAATGTTAAAAAAAGAATTAAAATAAGCACAGCATAGCTRCAACCAGATCTTGGAATACCAAGAACATACCAATGCAGGCAAGATTAAGAAAGACATCTTCAAGTCAAAGTAGCTAGATTTTCCTAATTCTTGCCTGAAGTCCCAGCAGTCACCTCCAGYATTAACTCTATGCTAGGAAGCTCAGCTCATTCCCAAATGCAATATTTCTCTATCCATGAATTACTATAATTGCAGACTCCTTACAGCAGAAGCATTGATATTCCAAGCAAAAACACATGCTAAAGAAACACCTTCATATCGACAACTTGGCCTCTCTAAGCCATAAGATAAAAACGATTATAAGGCTCTGAAGGTTTCTCTCTCGATGTCTAAATTTTCTACTGTCAGACAACATTGTCTGTCACTTTCACTCAGACATCACCAATCCCAAATACTCTTTTGAAAATGTAATTCTTCTTTAATATGCATATGATTACAGACACTGCTCCCCTCAAGAGGCTTGAAAAGGAAATGCATAATGCTCTTCRTGGCAATCAGTAAGATGTACAACTTGGTGATTTAGGAAGGATTGTGATAGAGTAAAATGGCAGTATTTTTCCTATTCCAAATACATCATGGATCCTAATMATCAGGCCAATGTTCTATGATTTGGACTCATTAAAAAAATCTATACAAGAGTCTGCTGTTTGCTTCTATTCTGCTCTATTCAACATCAGAACTATTCAACACTGCACTAATAAAATGCAAAATGCATTACAAAATGACGAATTGTAATCTGGATGAATGCTAAAAAGAGACTAAATGAGCATGAAAATGATTCAGCACATCTATAGCAACTGGTAAGAGGCTATCTGACAGAAACAGAAAACATGAAAGTGCCCCAGATTAACTGGGACTAGCTACCCTARAAATAGTAATGTACTGTCAGAGAAAGTGACTAAAAAAGCCCTCTGATGTATAGAACACGTCACTGGAAATGCCTAAATATTGTTATTAAACATTCAGACTATACAGCTGCCTTTTTTCTGCCCGTCTTTACCTTTTCTATTAGCAAAATGGGTAACTTTCCCCTACCTATTTCTTCCTATTTGAATGCTCAAAACATTTTAGGCTCTCTACTCACAAAGAATCTGCCTCTCTAAACAACTTCTGACAAAGACACAGTCTCCACTCCTAAACAAGCTTTAAAGAAACTCSTAGTGTGCTTTTCATCTCTGCTGTTCTGGCTTTTACCAAGACAGCTTTCAACTCACTGTGCATAAGAAGTCCTGAGAACTGCCATTTTCAAAAGCATATTTGAATTTCCTGAAAATTCATTGTGCACTTTTCCTCTTTGCCATTGCCCTGTTATATCTGCACGGAGAAAAGAATACCCTAATATTTGTTATACAGTAACTTTAGTGATCAGGTATGTCTTGATGATCTCTGAACAGTCATGACAACCCAGAGAGGTTCTTGGAGGCTGCAAGAAAACAAATACCAATCCTACATTAAAGAAGGGCTAGTAGAAGAAGGAATTGTGAAACTACAGGCCAGTCAGCCTCACCTCAATCTGTGGGCATATGCTCAAGCAAATAATCCCGGAAACCATCCCCAAATATTAAAGACATGAAGGTGACYGGTAATAGTCAGCAAGAATTTATGACTGGAAAATCATGTCAGACCAATTTAATAGTCCTTCTATGATGCCATGATTATAGCTGAGGTGGGAACAGTGAATGCTGTTTACCACAGCTTTACTAAAGCTTTTGACACTGCCTTCCATCTCATTCTCATAGATAATTGATGAAGTCTGGAATARGTAAGTGGACAGCAAGGTGAACTGAAAACTGGCTGAACTGCCAAGCTAAAAATGTCGTGAGCAGCAGCAGAGAGTCCAGCTGGAGCCCAGAGTCCAGGCTCAGCAAGTGTGCAGGTAGRATGATCCTGGGAGGGGTGACTGATACAACAGATGGCTGTGGTGCTATTGAGAGGGACCTCAGCAGGYTGGASAAATGGGCRGATGAGAATCCCATGAAGTTCAACAAAAGGGAATGAAAAATCCTAAATTTGGGGAGGAATAACTCTACACTGGCACAGCCAGTAAGATATGGGGAGGAATAACTCTACACTGGCACAGCCAGTAAGATTTGGGGAGAAATAACTCTACACTGGCACAGCCAGGGGGCCAACTGGCTGGAAAGCAGAAGGACCTCGGGGTCCCAAGGTCCTGACAGGCAAGGAATTGAATATAGCCTTCGATGCACTTTTGTGGATTGGATGACCAAAGGYCTTATGGGCTGTATCAGGAACAGTGCTGCCAGAATGCCAAGGGAGGTGATCCTTTCCCYGTGTTAAGCACTGAGGATACATCTGGAGCACTGTTATGAATTCTTATGTTGATTCTGGACTCCAGCATAAGGACATGGACCGATAAAGTGAATCCACAAAAAAAGACACAAAGATGAAGAACTTAGAGCACTTGTCATAGGAGGAGAGTTTGAGAGAGCTGGAATTGCTGAGCTTGGGGAGCAGAAGGCTCAGGAGGAATCTTATCAATGTGTATAAATATGCGRTTAGGAGAAGTGGGGAGGAAATAAAAAAGACAGCACCGGACTTTTCTCAGTGATGCCCAGTGAAAGGACAAGAAGTAAAGGGCACAACTTAGAAGAGGAAATTCCATTTAAATATACAAAACCTCTTCACACTGTGCACATGGTCAAATAAATGTGTTGCCCAGCAAGGTCATGAATCTCCATCCTTGGAGATTAAAAATTCCTACCGGACAACATCCTGAGTAACCTGCTCTAGCTGACTCTGCTTTGGGGAGAACGGCTGACTACATGATTTGTAAAAATGCCCACCAACTTCAATCATTTGGTATCACTTGCAATATTCAGCTTACTAGATTATCAGCATGGTTAGCATACCAAGCTCTCTCTCAGGCTCTCCTCTGCCCTTTGCTCATGCTCAAAAAAACCAAACAAATTTCTAGGGATGTTCATGTCTAGTACTTAGCTAACAGACCCCTTCTTCACAGAGTATCTTCAGGCTGCTACCATACACTTAAACAYACATCTAGGACAATCATGTTCTTTTAATTAAAACAGTGATTTCATTTCTTCTCTTTGATTAAAGACAAGCACATTGGAAACTTTCTCTGGTACCACTAGTAAATAAACAGATTATAGGCGGCACAAAAATTTCCCTTAAGATAGGAGCTATCAGAAGTTCTTGGACAAAACCTTTTATTGTTTTTTTTAAAAAGGGGAGGAAAAGAAGCAAGCTTATCAATAACAACCGGCAACTGCTTCACATCCTGAAGTGGCTAGGCTAGCATTCTTTGAAAAAATTCCAACAAAGAACTTAGAACAAGCTAAGTGACTCATCCATCAAATTCACCTATCTGAGAGTTGTGTAAAGAAGTACAAACCCTTTAGGCTAACGCACCACTCTAAGTAATATCAAAGGTCATACATACAGTTACTGAAAAAAAGGGCAAGAACTAATTTATAGTAAGTTGTTTTTAGGAATCTAAAAACCGGATCCTGAGATTTTGCCYACACAACTGTGCGGTTCTTCCTTTTCTAAAAAGGAGGAACCTCTCCCCGCAAGATAAAAAACCCAAATCACTTCTCTGTAACTCGTATGCAAATAACAAGACGATGAGAGATCTTGTCCRCTTTCAGATTCTAATAAATACACTTTTCCCTTCTCTCACCTATATTTTTCTTGGCACACTTCTCCCTTTCCAACATTTTCTTTCTCCTGTAAGTTCCTGCAGACTAAGCCAATGCATGCATACATTTGATAAGATCTCACAATAACATCACAAAGAGTTAAAATAATGCTGACATAAGCAACTGTCCTGAAAGCAAATATCCGATTACTGACATAAAAGGATGTATGCTCTATTGTAAGAAAAAACTWCTAAGCAGATCTCAGCAATGTACAAATGACCTCAACTAAACATGAATTGAAGATTGACAATAATGAAAAAAAGGGAAAAATAAAGAAAGTAATGAATAGCTCTCTCATTTGTTTCTATGCCAGATACAAACAAATTATTAAAACAGTGAACTGCAAAACCAATAAGGAAATTACCTAGACCTCTGTTTCTTAAATTACAAAACTTTGCAAGTTTTGTAACAACCCTGTCTAAAACATCTTCTGTTACACTGCATATTTTTGAATAAGCTGCAAATCCTTCATCCCAGCCAGCACTTGACTGTCTGATAGTGTCTTCTGAAGAAGTTATTACACTTAATAGATTTATGCATTAGTTTTGCATCATTCCTGCCCTYTCTAATTCATAAGGGATGTGAGAACAGGATAGGAAAAATCCTCCAGCCTGTCTTCTGCACTCCAGCCACTGAAGATRCAGATACTCAGTCACAGCGTCTTCGTCAGCATAACTTCTAATAACGGTCCTTTTATCAAAAATCAAACTGGAAGTAAAACTTGGATTTTGAATTTAAAACTTCTTTGCAAAGTATTTAAATCTTTCATAGGAAATCCCCACCTGGGACATTTTCATCTCTTACAGTAAATTCTTCAAACATGGAAATGCTAAGATTAGACATAAATCAAATGTTACCTATGATGTTTTGATCTGGATTTGTTATGATGCCTTGCTGTTTCTGTGGTCATTAGGATCACTTTACATAAATTCCTTAGTAGCAGTGAAGGAAGAGTTATACCTATGAGCTTGTCATAATCCACGCCTTTAGCATTTGATGTCTGCACATTCCAGGGATCAACTAAATCCTCATCCTCTTCTTTAGTTGTGCCATTGTTTATTAATACAAGGTCTTTTGGAGGCAAGCCTGCCTGATAATCTTGTCCTGTTGCTGTTTTATATGACAGTTTTAATGATAAAAGCATCCTCACTGCTGCATCGATTTCATCCTGAATGAAGGAAAAAGCACAAACTGTTTCACTTAACATACTTAAAATAGACAATTACATTAATGTCCTAAAATCCCACATCCATGCTTTGACCTGAATTGCATTATTCATAATCTCTAAACTCCATTTTATTTAAATGTTTTCAGCATTAATGTCAAATGTTAAAGTAAAGCAAATACTTAACCATTAGAATATAAATCATCCTCATTGCCAAGATATTTAAAGCACCTCTGYCTGTCTTGCTTTTAAATTTCTGCATAGGAAAAAAACGCTTGCTTGCTTTTCAGAGGTATAACAAGCTTAGCACTTTTACCATAAATTCCTAAGGTATATAAATAAAACATAAATCAGTAYCTAATTTACTTTACAATGCTTTTAGTGGCTCACCTTAAAATAATTTATTCATTACAATTCATTGACAGACTTGAAGGCAAACCAGAACACAAAGTTACGGTTATGACCTCTCYAATATAAAGCTATTGTAAAATCTCATGCAAGCAATAAATAGAACAACACTTTATTCAATTCCCCATTTTCAAGGCTTACTCCCACAGGCAATACATTAAGGGAGCCCATATTAAAACAGCTCTCCTTGCCAACATAGTGATGACAGAAAAGGGAACCTGAAATAAATGGAAATTACTAAATTATTTAAGGGAGATTAAGCCGAGATTGTCAGTACAGTTACAGGAAGACACATTTGCTAATGTCTACCATAATATCCAGAGAAAAAGGTTTTCATGGGCCATCTAAAAGGAGAGAAGAATGCAAGTGACATAAATTTACTTGGGAAACAAATACATTGGATCTTGTCACATAGCATAGCAACTGGATGATGCAGACTTCTAAGCCTATGACTCTGTTCTTATCTCAAGAGTAAAAACTTCCATCTTGTTAGTGACTACCTTGCTCCAGGTATGCCACCATTCACAAAATGCACATAAATAGTTTTTAACAAGAGTTTTTCTCATCATAATGCAACACAGATCTTAAAACAATAAAATTCTTYAGCACCTAAATTGAAAAATTATGTGCTCAAAACATGACATGCAAATACCTTTGGTGCTTTTCCTGCTTTCAGTGCTCTGACTTTCTCCCCCTGTTCRGTTACTCTTTCAAAAAGCTGAAGAGGACTCAGAGACTTCAAATCACAGTTTGGGCTGTCAGCCATTTTGCCAGACTGCACAAAGATCTGTTTATGTACTACTCAACTGAATTTATCCTTTTCCAACTCTTTGGCTTGGAGATTCAAAACAGCAGCAACGAAGAGAACTGTAGAACAAAAAGTAGTATGTTGTAATCTTTCATTTAAGTCTTCAAGATTAGGTGAACAGAATAAGAAAACAAAAACTRTACTGACCCCTACCACATTCTCTTCATTTCAGACTAATGTATGTGGAGACATTACAGAGTGAGCTTGTTTCACACAGAAATGGACAGACTGACAACAGTACCAAGTAAATTTAGATATCACTGTTCATGTTGTCTAATGTATTTAACACTAGAAYACCTTTCCAAAGTCAAATTCTTGGCAAAAGTCATTAAACGTATGATTCAGAGCATCTCAGAACAACTGGTAGAGGCTACCCAATTCCTGATTAGTTCATGTTCTTACACTGATATATCCTGTCAAATTCTGGATAATGTGACTTCTAACTATGATACAGAATTTTGTCTTACTATATGTACTAAAGCACTTTGCCCAAAAGAAAGATACACAAGAGCACAGCTTAGTCATCTTCTTTATGGCTTTCCTCCAGAGGTTATGAAACTGACAATTAGTGAGAAATGCTGCTTTCTAAAGAACCTTTGGGTCAGCAATAGGCTGTAAACTTGCCTGCACTTCTCAGAACTATGCAGGAAAAAGAACAGGASATGGCTTAAGAGGAGGAGATGGCTGAGACTAATAACACAGCAGTCTTCCTAAGCACTCTCTGTCATGCCATGCCCATGTCCACCAGGTGGGAARCTCTGTGCCCATGTAAAGAACTACTGACTTGCAAAAGATTGTATCTCTTTGGAGCGACTCCTGAGCAAATTACTGATCCACTGCTGTGCAAGGAGCATAACAGATTAAGCATTAGTGAAAGTACACGGTTCACTTGAATCCCTTTTCCCAGAATTAAAACAAAGAAACAGTCAAAAGACCCAAAAAATCAAAAACCCGGGAAGCATATAATAGCTTTAGCTGCACAGAGTAYTTCAAAGCCTTCCTTCTACAAAACAATCAGCCTAATCATAACCTTGGTTATGTTTATATAGTATTTGTTTAAACTGCCACTGTAAAAAGCTTTCACCCATCTAAYAAACTTTGAAGGTCAATTTGGTAAGTTGGTGGTTACCAAAACACACCTATCATTAAGGCTTTGTTTGTCAGTCAGCTGCAATATTCCCATATTACCCAGAGAAAACTGAGAAGTTTATACATCCACCTGCTAATGCAATTTATTTACTCGATTAACTCTGATACCATATTTAGATTACATATTAATAATTAAGTTTTAAACTAATTTTGATCCCTTTAAATTTGACTTTTTGCAGTTTGACAGTGTGATTAAGAAAAAAGTAATTTGAAGCAGATTAAACAATTCTTTGATGCATTCCTACAATTTAATTATATTTTTATTTGGATATTAGTGTTTTCCTCCATTTTCATGGGCTCAAGATATTTAAGTGGAAAAGAAAGCATCGAATAAATGCATATTGGAAAACGTTTATGAATTTTCTGTAAGAAAAATTACACACCCTTTCTGTAAGAACATGACATTTATATGGCTTCAAGTCTTACAAAATAGAAAAGACATAAACAGAAATTTTCTTTGGTGTAGATCCAAATATGACAGTGACTTGGTGTTTTAATTTAATTCCTGMAAGTACATTCTTACTGATAGATTACTTCCATTCAGAAAGGCTGAAATGACAGCTGACACTGGGCACATATACTGGACAGCAGTAAATCAGACAGACTCTGCAAAATGCTTGGGATAGTAYGGATTTAAGCTGAAAAAAGAATGTCAAATGAAGGTGCATTTTCATTAAGAAGCAGCAAAAGCAATCTAGGTGGTGTGACAAGACATGAGGATATTATGACTATAAAAAGCAAAACATACTGGTTGCTACCTAAAGTTTCTCTCTATTTACCTCAGTACTGCCCCTATTTGCTAGTGGAATTCAAGCCAGGAATTCAGTAATGTGGAACACAGGTATTTACCTTTTGAAAWTCATTAGTGTCATTGTGAACCATTTAAAGGAAATGTCTGGATATTCTGCTATTTATCAGGATTTTTTTTTTCTTGCTTTCTTAATGATATTATAAAAACAAACAGTCCCAGACAGATTACATACCACAGGAAAACAGATCTGAAGGAAAAAAAAAATGATGAATGGGAATGGAGAATGAACTATTAGGATATTTAGGACCAGYGTGAACTTGAAAGCCAAGATGTGTGTGCTTTCTCTACCTATGAAATGCAGGTAACGTGTAATGGGTACTGCTCCTGGGTCCATTTCAAAATATTAAATTGCTATGAGACAAAGCTCAAAAATAATTTTTGGCAAAGGTATCAGAAAACTACTGCATCTTCCTCYCTTTCCAACAGGGTGATCACACAGACTTATGATCATTTTCACTGTCTGCAGTCTGACTTGATAAGTTAGAGAATTAAAACACAGGGTTTCACTTTAAGTTAAGAAGACAAACATTGAATGAAAGTACATTACGATTTCCAGAGACAACAGTAATACAACAGTCACAGCTTTCATGAATAAATGAAAGAATGTGAGACTAAGTCTAACAGCACTTACATTCCYGAAAACGGTTTTCCTCCTGTAAACAAAACAAAACAAAAAAGAAAAGTGAAATTAAAGTGGGGAGCATCCACACTGATGTCATGTGAAACAGGCCTTGAGAGACAGTCCAACACAAGKCTGCACTTCATAGTAGACCTACCTTCTCAGTGATGGCAAACATCAATTTATGCACAAAATTACAATAAAAGTGTGCAAGACGATTCTCCAAGATGACAGATAACGTGACCTTTCACAGMCTGAGGTGTTACCAGAAGAAAGATCACTATGAATCTTTACTGTACTGCAGCTTCATAAGAGCAAAGCTCCTCTAGAGGAACGCCTGTGCACAAAATTACTCGACGCCAATGTCCCCTAATCCTGGCGTCCTGCGGCATTCCCAGCCACACCCTGYCCGGGCACAGCAAAGCCACTCGCCAGCTCTGCCCTTTCTGCGATGGGATGCATTTTGCAGTGACCTGGACACCCAGCCCTGCCCTTCCCAGAAAAAGGGCATTTTCACCTGACTCTGTGGCGAGGTAGCCCAGCAGGGAATAGAGGAAAAGCCCTCAAGTGCATCGACGCATCTCAAGGGGAAGGAGAAAACGTGCCCAGCAGAGACCCCACAGCCAGCGCCTCGCACCGCTCAGAGGCGGCAGAGAGCGCTCATCCAGCCCCTCTCCCGCCCCTCGGGGTTTCTCTCCGAGGGCCCGTCCCGTCCCCATTGCCGTCCCCGTCCCCGTTCCCGTCCCCATTGCCGTCCCCATTGCCGTCCCCGTTCCCGTCCCCGTTCCCGTTCCCGTCCCCGTCCCCCGTCCCCGTCCCCGTCCCCGTTCCCGTTCCCGTTCCCGTCCCGTCCCCGTTCCCGTCCCCGTTTTCGTCCCCGTCCCCGTCCCGCCGCTCCTCACCCACCGCACCTCTGTCACCACCATTGCATCACCCCCAGCGGCACGGCCGGCGCGGCTCCCGGCTGGGAAACACAAAGCCCCGGAACCATTGACTCACACCCTCCTCCCTTCCTTTCCAGTCACCAGCCCAAAAAGCGCTCTCCAAACCGCTCGCAGCGGCGGCAGAGGAGCTTCTGCGCGCTCAAGGAGCCGCGGCCCGACCTCTGCCCTTCCCACCACGCGGTGTCGGCACGGGGGCTACGGCATGCGGAACTGCTTGAGTGGGGCGCCTTGTTTTCAGCCGGCGCATTTTTAGAAGCGGCACGGCCGGCGGCCGGCAGGTGAGTTCCGGGCGCGCTGCCGGGAGCGCAGGTACCGGGACTGCGGGAACGGGAACGGGAACGGGAACGGGAACGGGAATGGGAACGGGAATGGGAATGGGAGCGGGAACGGGAACGGGAACGGGAACGGGAATGGGAATGGGAACCGGAACGGTGCGGCTGTCCCAGCACCACGGGTGGTCTCGGCGTCCGGGGCTGTGGGGAGAGGCAGCGGCTCCGTGGGAGAAGGGAAGGAGCTGCTCTCAATTGTGTGGGCATTCCCAGGATTCGCTTCCTCGGGTGGGGCTATTCCAGGGGGACTGGAGAGGGTCGGGTGTTGTTGGAGATTATCCAGTCCAACCCTCTGCCAAGGCAGGGTCACCTAGAGCAGGTTACTCGGTAATGCTTTCGGGKGCGTTTTGAACGTCTCCAGGGAGGGAGACACCACGATCTCCTTGAGCAGCCTGTTCCAGTGCTTTGCCATTCTCCCCGGAGAGCAGTGCTTCCTCTGTTGAGGTGGAATTCCTTGGGTGTTAGTTTATGGCCGTTGCTGCTTGTCCTGTCGCTGGGCACCACTGAAAAGAGCCTGGTAGCATGCTCTTGGTGGCACCTACCTTTGAGATATTTCTATGAATTGATGAGACCCCCCCAGTTTTCTCCAGACTGAAAACAGTCTCTCTTCATAAAAGAAATGCCCCAGACCCCTCATCATCTCTGTGGCCGCCGCCAGACCCTGTCTAGTAGCTTGTTGTCTCTCCCTCGGGGCTGTGGGGCATTAGGAGCGAGGAACCCTCAGCGGGGTCGGCGGGAGGGTGGCACGGGCGTGAGCGACCTGCGGGGCTCTGCTTCCTTATCACACCTCTGCTGGCATCCGCGGGCACTGTGCCCGTCAAGCTGGACACTTCTTCGAGGCGTTTAGATAAATCCGCCATGTGGAAGCTGARGAAACACAAAATTCTACAAACTCCTCTTTCAATGCAGTGCGTTGCACATCTCATCGTTAATAAACTCGCAGCCTAGTTACAGGAGGTTTCCAATGAAGTACATTGTGGGTCCCCYTCATCCCCTCATTTTTATTTAGGGCAGTGTCTCTGGGTGGTGTTTCTTTAAAGACAAAAATGGATGGGAAGTCTTTAGGTGAGAAGGGTGCTTTGATTGGGGTGGGATGGATTTATGCTGACCAAATGAAMTGGGACAGTTTCTTTCCAGTATCTCATGGGAAACGTTTTTAACCTGGTGTTTGCAAGGCACTGTCTTCCTCTTCTGAATCTCAGCTTGGGKTTTTTTTTGTGTGTTAAAGCAAATCAAAGTAACTTTGTAAGTCTAACTCAATCCACTTGTGTATCTTAGTTTACAGCTTTTAGCCAGAGGTCAGTTTCTTACTATGTTTGTTATTTGGACATGATGCATTTGGCTGGGAAATGTGTTTAGCGCTGCAATACAAACAGTAACCACTTGATACAATTACTGAAGTGAAGCCTTTCAAAGCTCCTATTTATTTGATGTTTCAATTTACTGCTATGGAACCTCAATTTACTAGTTTTGAACTGATCCATTAGTTAAGTTTTCATGAAACACTACTCTTTTTTTTTCCTTGACACTGTTAAACTGAAATATTGTTGTAAAAAGTGAAGCTGTATTATTAAAAAAAAAGATWTTTTCCTTGCTCTTCTTTGCTGTCACTTATAGCTGTCTTAAAATTCAGATAATGACAAAATGTCCTCTAGAGGGAGATCTTGTTGCTTTTATGTGCTGAAATGTTGGTCACCTTGTTCCAGTTAAATGTCTTGATCGCTTATCTTGGAAAGGAGCTGTGATGATGACTGCGRGTATCTTACTAAGTACCTGTCCTCTGGATCTGTATTTGGAAATTTGGTAACAGAATATAGTCATGTAATGCTTCTGTAGGTTWAGTGAAATATAGTTGTTTTAATTAAAATCTAATTTATGAAGTTAAATGAATAATCTTTCCAAGTTCCAGAGTCCTACTCCTGCAGGAGTATTTGTAGAACCTACATTTGTGGTGTCACTCCTACAAATGCTTATGAAGGTATTGGCTTTCATGCAGCATTCCCTATTTTCATCAAGAAGCTTTTGAGGGCAGTTTCTTTGCTGACCTGAACCAAGAATTTCAGCAGCTGGTCTGAAAGTATTGTGAGTTACATCTCTTTAGAATAATGAGTGCTAACTGCTTGGCAAGGAAACAAAACAGTAATAAAATGTCACATTTAATCAATCGTACCAATGCTTCTTGCCTATAAACCGCAGAGGTTGAAATATTAATTTGCAGACACATCAATTGTTTGAATGTAGTTGACTCTACACTCCACATACTGCATAGAAGTTGTTGGAAAAATCTTGGGATTACGATGAGGATGAATTATTCCACATGTTACCTATGCAGTCTTGGCATGGGTTTCTTTTCTGGCAGACACAATGAAAATAGTTACTCCACAGCTGAGGCATCTGTGCTCTTATTTTTCTGCAAATAAATGCAAATAGTGAATTCAGTGTAGCTTCTGGCATGTCTGTTCAGTAAAWCTAAAGGGTGTGTGGAACTTGCTCTGTGGATGTAGCTGGAAAATTTCCTCACACTGCAAGGCTGCTGAAGGGGTCAAAAATGTGTTTATGTTTTTAGCTGCCAGTTGAACCCCTACATAYTTCTTTCAAGTCATCTGTACTGTTAAGAAATAGCTATTGTTAGACTGACTCCAAAAGAGTCACAGTATTTGTATTCTTATAAATGTATGTACAACACCACTACATAATTAATTGATTTCTTCTGTGTGTGTGTGTGGAGAAGTAATGCTGGAAGTAAGGTAATTTGCTGTATTTATATTGCAAGGTTGTTTTCCTTTTCATCCTCATTTTCATTGTTTTGTGGTATGCAAATACACCTCTCCAGTGCATTAAAAATGTATGCAAAGGGTTTGGAGGCAAATCTTGTTGTTTAATAGAATGTACAGATGTGTTATAATAGAGGAATAAATTCCATTAATGAACAAAAATAAGAGTTTTGACTACTTTTTTTTTTTTGTTAAGAAAGGCATATTTATATCCCTAAGTTACTCGGATTGTAGACTCTAATTATTTGTGCTCTGAATAATCAATTCTTTATTTTAGATCATAATTTTGGAGGATTGCAGCACTGAGATCTCTGGAGTCTGCTGTGTCTAGCCATAATGAGTTTGGTTGCTTATGAAGATTCAGACTCTGAGGCAGAAACTGCAAATACTGAAGACTCCGATRCTTCTGGCAGACAAACAAACCAGCTGAGTTCTTCTGTGAGTTGCGTTCAGCACTTTGCACCTGGTAGTACAAAATCTGCATATGAAATACACCCTGCTGGGAGCACCGGCAGTTCTGGCAGGAGCACAGTTTGTGAAGATCCCCCTGCTCATTATGCACTGAATAACAGCACTGACTTGGCACCTCCTTCTTGTCAGAGGGTGTACTCTGGCCATGCTGCATTATCTGTGGCTTACAAAAACTATGAACAGGCTTCAAGCTCTTCCACAAATTCTGGAAATGGCATTTCCCAGAAGAGRGCACATAAAGACAGTACTACTGCCATAAAAGGAATTAGACCATATATCCCTAAACGATTGCGTCAAGAAAATTCCAGTAAGCCTGAAAAAGAAGAATCTGGCCAGAGAGGTAGCTCAGACTGTGATGYTAAGTTAGGTGTATTAGGAGAGCAAACTTCAAGAAAGATCTCTGAATTAATTAAGCCATATTTGGGATCTAAATATAAAGTAACTGAAGTTCCCAAAAGCTTGATATTTTACATGTCTAAACACAGCRGCCCTGTTAATGAAATCCAGTGGTGTCCTGTACAGGAACAAAGTCACTTGCTTCTCTCTGCTTCTATGGACAAAACAGTCAAGGTAATGTAAAGCAAGATGCTTTGTGGCTCAAACATCAGACCTAAAAAGAATGTATTAAACAATGCTTTTCTGGAAATTACATCCTTGCTTGTGTGTATTTGATAGTTCCAGTGTACTCAGAATTTGAGGAGATGCTTTGAAGTTTAAGATTATGATGACCTTGCAGTCTAATGCTTCACTATACCCACAGTTCCATTAGTTGGGGATTTTTTTGTTTTTAAATCATGTTAGCGTTTTAGACCTTAAGAAGTTAGTYTTCTGCTAGGTAATTTCTCATCATCTATCTCAGTGTTTTATCACAGTGGCCATGAGCACTATGGTCTGCATACAGATTCTGCCTTAAGTCATTAATCAACTGACTGCCAACACTGGAATAATATTTTGAGGAGCTTTACCTTTCTGACAGGCCTGTGTGACTTCTGCTGGAAGAGGAGGTAGGTCAGGTCCATCTGAACTAGTGAGGTAAGTCTTGAATTCCAGAAAGGTGTCTTGACTAAGGAGTCTTTCCACTTTAATTTGTTTAAAGGGTTAATTGCTCAACACTCAAAACAAATTTTCCTCTTGGCTTCAATGAATTTCTCTAAATTTCTTTGGTAATTTAGTCAGTCCAATGAGTCTTCCATTTTTAAAAGGGGTAATAAAAATACTTACTGTGTGTGCTTTACCAGATACAGGGCTGATTGTGCCTCTAGGTTCAAATAATAGTCTTTTGAAGGGGCTTGCACAGGAACATAGCTTTGATGAGAATGCACAGAAAGCATCCTTTCTGGTGGAAGACATGCTTTATTGCATTTAACATGTATTTACCATGGCAGGCACATGGCACSTCTGACTTCAGGATGTCTGAATTTGACCTTTTGTTTTAAATTGTCATATCATATGCTTAATGTTTGTTTGCTATGCCAGAGCCTCTTCTTACTGATGAGTGAAGTTATGGATGTGTTGAATTTGATAGAAGAATCTAAAATATTTTGTTGCTGTAACATAAAAATACTAAAAAGTTGAAATAATGGCCTGTCTGCTTTGCCTTCTAAGCAGAAATGAAAAATACTTTTCTGAATTAGTGTTACCACGCCTGCTTGGAAGCAGTTATTAACAGTAAAGATGGWTTTTGAGGAAATCTGACTGCTTTAGGTGCCCCAAACTTTGGAAATTCAATACGAATGAAGTATATTAATTTTGGCAACACTTCAGAACATGCGAGTCTAAAAAATTAATAAAGTAATAAGGCAACAGTTAGGAAGGATCTGAAACCACACTTTATCTTCTGGAAGGCACCCCCTAGGGAGACAGCAACCTATGGATGCTTCCTGTTCTTTCTTAGGGAAGCTCCTCATTGTCGCGCCTTACACGCGGGCCGTCCTGGGCAGCAGAGGGCGCGGTGACACCGACAATTCACTTGGTGCTGGGTTCCCAAATTGCCTCCCTTTCTGAGAGCGCATAAATTACGAGCGCATAAATCCCTGGTGACTGGGGCAGCACTGCTTTGCCTTCTGGGAATTTTTTTGGGTTTTTTTTTTGCTGTTTACCCTTGCATGAAGTTGTCCGTTTTCTGGTATAAGCTTAAAACAACTGATTGAAAATACAGATCCACTATTTTATTTCCTCATCCTTTTAATGTCACACAGCTTATTTTTTTTTTTTTTTTTTCCAAAATCACCTGTTTGGAATTACTCATTTAAATCCAGGCGATGAATGTGTGTCCTCTTTCCCTCTAATGGGAATGTGCAGACGCTCAGGATGTTTGCATGATTTACTTTCAACATCTGATTTGGGTTGCACAGTTAGAAGCCTAAAATCTCTGTGTGATCAGAGAGAAGAGGTAATCCAGAGCTTCAAAACTCTGTACTTTCAGTTAGTCACAGGAATAACTGTGAATATTTTCGAGCATAAAYGTCTTGGATTCAGTTCTGATGCTAAGCCTTTGCATTAAGACATTCATCTTTTGAAGAGCCCAATATTAGTGGGGATTTCTCAGAATTGAGTGTTCTAAGTTGAGATAACTGTGGTAGTTTAAGTTGTGCTTAAACCAGAGATCCCCAGTTGTACACTATTTGTGTAGTATTTAGCCAGTTTTGTATATTTTATCTGTTCTTATGTGCTTAATAATTTTCTCCTTCATCACAAGCTAAGAATTTTACTTTGTGGGAAAGAAATTTAGTTTTTTTTTTCCTTTGCATGGAGGAGGAAGAAACATTGGCTAAGTTACCTTACTTTAGCAATTATAATATTTTTATTCGTATCTAAACTACTACGACTAAATCGTTCATGTCACACAGCTACATGTCTAAAATGCATATATGGAACTGATTATGTGTTTTTTTACTTTTTAAGTGTGTGTATTTATCCAGTTTGGATCAGGAGAAAAAAAACAGTCTTCCATTTCTGTTCTCTCAGTTAAAAAGTACACTTTARCATTGTTATGAATCAGTGTCATACTAAAATATTTAAAAAAAATAAGTTGATGTCTTCAGTTTCTGTTGACTGAAGAATAGCCTAGAGTTGGAAGATCATCAGAAGCATTTTGTAAAAATATATTGCATACTTACGAATGAATGAACTGTGTTAGAGCATTTTACAGTTCTCTTTAAAAGTATTTGATCTGATTTTTTTTTTTGTGTGTCCTGCATCTAAAACACCTCAAAYACTTATCAAGTGATAAAGTTGGAAAAAGTAGTTACCAGCTCAGAGGTAGAATTCTCCAGATTAACACTCCTACCAGCAGATGGGGCRCCTCAGCATGTTAGGAAGGGATGGGAACTAAACTGTGCCTCTGAAGACTCAGTATTTTCCTCTGTGTTGTGTGTTCAAAGACCAAAGTTACAAATTCATGCATGTGTTGCTAAAAGTATAAGACAATCCTTGAGTTTTCTTAGAGACCTGAAAATAAGATAGAACTTCATGTGGGAAGCGACACGCGTTGCAGATTAATCACCCACAGTTCTTCAAATCTGGAGCATCAACAGAAGAATATTTAATGCTAAATTTTAAATTTTTAGGAAATGGGTAAGGTACCCAAACCTAGTTTTGTCCTTTGCCAAAATTTTTACCATGTGTTTTCCTAGAATTTTTAGCTTTCCCTTGGAAGCTCCAGCCTAGATAGCTGGAGAAGGGGACAGRAAACCTGTTTCAGGGTAGGGAAAAGTGCTGTTCAGTTACTGTGGCAGTGCTGCTCTTCACAGTTACATTTGAGCTGTATTGTGAGTGGCTTATGTTTTTAGCTTAGGTATGTRTTTTAAGGATTGTGAAGCATTGTTGTCTGAACTGATTAAATTTGTTTTCTTTGAATAGCACTTCTGTACCTTCTGTTTGAATAGCTGCTGTAAATGAATTTTAGGCATCTACTGCCATTTTAGTGTTTTCCTACTTAAACACAAAAATAGTGTTCATGATTTTATTACCTCATCTAGTGGGTTTTTTTTTTGCATAACTTTTGAGACTCATTGCTGCTATAATGTTGATATCAAATGCTTTCTGAACAACAGACATTGTTTAGGTAATTCTTGTTTAGAACCCCAAATACAGAATCCAGAATCACAAGTTACCATTGAATACAGCTTTTTGCCTTCAGTAGCAGAGAATATTAAAAATTTTTATCTCTGAAAACATTTATCAATGGCAGACAATGCTGCATTCACATTGTCAGTATCTTTTATTTGGAAGATCCTGTCATTACACAGAGCCACATAGATGTTAACATTTTCACTCGTTACTGGTGCTGGACTTACCTTTTTAACAATTGTTCATAACKTCAGCATCCTATGCCTTTATTCTGTATTTCTGGGTTGTCTTAAAATTAACTCAAGGTATCGTCTTTATATAATGATCTGTTAGCTGTTAATTTTGTGTTTCTCATATTTTATTTAGAGCATCACAGCAGGTGTTATGTTTGTTGCAGAAGATTTCCTAATTTTCAGCATTTTTAGTCTCCATTGTTGAACAAGATCAAGGAAAGAAAGTGCTGCGATTCTTGAGTATGCAAAATGTGTATTAATAGCACTTTGTGTTCTAATACATTTTTGGAAACTTTTCTTATCTATTTTGTTCCCTACTGGCCTAGTTGAATGGTATTTAGTAAMAGCTCCATACAAGTAAAGTAAAAGTCTTTACAAGTTTAATAATGTCAGCCTCTTGAACAGGGGCATTTCTCACTTCCCATGATTAAGTGCATAGCAATCAGACTGGTTCAGACCAGGGCTCTGTCTAGCCCACAGGTCAGTGTCTAGTAGGGTCCATGAGTAGATGTGTTAAGAAGAACAAATCAAAGGTTTGTGGTGCCTTTAGGTCCTCTTCTGGTCTGTGCTTGTTTTCAAGTTGGGATTTCTGAGCTCCAAAGCAGTTCATCTTTGTAACTTGCTACCTCAAGATATTTGTTCCAGATACTTCTCCAGTCTTCTGAGACTCTTATGATCATCAGATAGAGTGGTGTGTTTCACATACTCATTAAATTTCATGTATGGATTTTGGTTCCTGGAGTGTGTCATATGCTACAAGAAATACAGTTTTCAATCATACTTTCAAAATACTATTTTGTGGTTTTGTGTCTGTTAGGAGAAACACAGCACAGCAGTATATTCCAGGAATTTTCTTATTCTTGATCCTGTTGAATTGGACTGAATGATAGAAGGTGATGCCTTCAAGCCATAAACTGTGTGTAGCACAGACAGTGGCAACACAGATTTTCTAGATATTGGCCATTACCCTGCCTCAGAGTAACAAAATCTAATATTTCTGKTTTTGACCCTTCACTACACAATTCACTTGGAATAGCCAGCGTTTCTTGTTGTTCTGTCACAGGCATGTCTGTTTATTAAGCAATGGGTTTAAGCTGCCAGCATATTTCCTATACACTGAGGCATAGCTGTCAGATGGCTGCAGCCCTGTCAGTGCTAGGCTGGATTCAAACTGTTCACTAAGCAGAATTAACTGTCATGCTGCTAGTACCTCAGATAGGGCAACTCTTAGATTGATTTTTAAAATTGAATCAAGGCAACATTCCATTAACTGTAGGTGATGATGACAAATTGGTAAGTCATCCTATTTGATACATATATTCTTTATTTGAAATGTTTTGAAGAACTCTGTCGTTACATTTTTAACACTGTATTTTAAAAAGAGCAAGTAGTTCTCCCCATTATCTTGGAAGTGGCAAGGAAATGCTCATGTTCTGGGCATTGTGTGCTGACTACCTAGATATGAGAAAAACTCCATTGTTTTCTTGTTGAAGAGGCTACTGAACAGGCTGTTCTGAAATACTGATGCAGACTTTTCTTTATGAAGGTTCTGACCTTCTTCCCTTGTCTATTTAGAACTGTGCAAGTGTTTTCCAGGGACTTTAGGCTTGCTGATTATTAAAATGGAAGTAAATTTTAGTGATAGGTAMATGCATAGTAATACCAGCCTTTTTTTTATATCTTGATCTTTTTCTAATAAAATTATTTCATACACTTCAATGAGAAGTATTCTCCATAATGCTTATTTTTATAAGAAAAGGAACATCATGCAGGAAGGAATGTACTTGACCATCAATGAAAGCTTCTGAATGTGCCTTGGGTAGATAATCCGGGTCAGGATGTAATAGATAGCTCTCAYAATTGTTCTGCAAAAGTTGGTGACACATGTCAGCAAAGAACAGTTGATGAAAGTGGTGAATTTTGGTCTCTTCATCCCAAAGGTTTGCATGGGTARAAGTTGTTTCACATTTGGTATTTTAGTACCTTGATAACATTTAGAGATCGCTGTTAGAGAGATATATTTTTTTAATTATTTTCTTGTTTCCAGTGATGCTGTTGTCAAGGAAACAGAAATCCTTGTAATGCCTTTGTTCACTCTTTCAGAATCCACAGCTGGAGATGACTTGTATAGTTTTTATTATCTTCTGAGTGTTTGACACGCTCTTAGGCCTCAAAGGATTTTTTCAAAGGAGTATGTTTCTTTGAGTATAAATAGCACCATCCTCATCTCTGTAGGGTTTGATAAGCCATTGTTTCTTTCCTTCTGCACTAACAAGAGCTAAATTCAGTGCTGCTTTGGATTAGAATTTATCTTGTATGAAGACAGACATTTAAAAAAAAACGGGGAAGGCAAAAATGCAGTGAACCGCTCAGCTTCTGGGTGAAGTTTTTAGCTCTGTGATGACATGAGTCATTTTCCACTTGGAATTGACCCCTGACTTCGGATTTCCTTAAAGAATGCAAGAGTGATACCGCAAGTGTTCTTGCAAAGCATTTTTGACTGCTTTATGGCTGTGTTAGAGGATGTGGCTGTGGGGGAGAAGAGTGGGAGGATATTTCACAGTGTAGCTAATATGCCTGTGTTCCCCCCCCCCCCCCCCAAAAAAAAAAAATAAAATTGGGATTTATTTAACGAAAAATTTAGAAAATAAAAGTTCTTCCAAGAGCAGGGAAGTTACTGAAGCCTCTCTGTATGTTGTGTCTGACTACAAATTCTTTTCAATTTCTTTCTCTAGAGCTTCTGCAGTGTCTTTCACTTTTATTCAGCTGCTTAGCATGATTAAGCCTTGAGGGAAAAGTATTGAGGCCTTCTGTGAAATTTGGTTGACACTAATCAACAGGTGKCAGGTGGCCACAGGTGAGATGCACAGGATCTTGGCTGTTGTAACAGTATTCTCTCACAAACCTTTTTTCTGTGGGAATTCAAAAGCATGGAGAATGACTTCTAAATATCTTTAACAGTGATGTAGAAGAAAAGATGCTGTTCTGTCACATTAATTATAAGGGGTTTGGGTTCCTTATCATTACTTACAGCAATATCATTACTTACAGCAATATCAAGAATTTGAAGTGTTTATCTGACTCCTTTCTTAGCAACGCATCTGTCCCTTATGGGTGATCTCTGCTCTTTCTTTTTTTTTCTGGGAACTCTTCCAGTTGTTTGCTGTGTCTCTGAAGTAGCCTGTAGCAGAGGATGAAGCAATCTTGTGCTCCTCCCAGCACAGCCAGCCTCCTGGGGAAGAGAATCAGGGCTAGAGATGTCAGAGGAGCAGAGCYTCTAATGAAGCTTAACTGGTAATGCCATAAGTTAAGCTCTCCAATTATAGCCAGGATCTGTGTGGGCAGCTGCTGTGCAGCCTAATGGCAGAATGTCATCTGAGATGGGAGAGATGGATGATGGTGTATCCCCCTTCTGGGTGTGTCAGGAAGAAGGGGGGGGGAGAAAAATCAAGATTTTGGTACTTGGGAAAAAATGAGCTTGAGTAGTTTTAAGTTCTTAAGTGACTGTAACACATTATGGGAGTATCTCATTTTTTTTTTAATGGTTAAGAAATTCTGAATATTTTTGCTGTTTGAAAATATAAATAACACCAATCTAACTTTGCTTCTTTTCTAGAAATCTGGCTTTTTAGCTGCATCTCTCATACTGCTATATATTTAAAAAAATCTGCTAACAAAGACACAAGGCATTTTACGACTTTGATTCCTTACCCTTCTTGATTTGTCAATGTTGTCAAGGAAACAACTTTTTGAGAAATTTTGCTCTACTTTTTCAGGTTCTATAGAGAGATTACTTGTGTAGGATTTATCTGGCATCAATACTAGAAAGAGTTTTTTGTGAAGTTTCTATTCTTCTCAGTATGTTCATGTCCTTTCTTTTTTAAGAGCAGATTTTATTTTTAACGTGTGTCATATAGCTGCATCTTTAAGGTCACAATACCAGTGAATGTACCAAGGATTGTTGACACTTGATCTTTGGATGAAGCCTCATGGAAAGAACTTTATTGATGCTTTGCTAAACATTTATTCAATAGAGACAACTGTTAGTCATAAATTCTCTTTAAGTTATAGGAGAAAGAAACATTAAAAAAACCCTTGTTCTTCAGGGAAATTGCTTCATTACTATGGAACTAATGACTTACTGTCCTTTATCATACAAATAATATTTCACTGCAGTAATTGTTCCTCTTCAAAGTAAAAGCATTGGTGTGGAACTGTGTTGGGCTTGTTTTCCAGCTCATGTGGGCTGGCCTATGGGCTGATCAGATTGTTATGGCTGATCTTTTCCTTCAYTGTGCTTGTGGAGACTTTATTTTATCTATTTTTAAATAAAACTGCTGTTTTTCTTCTAAGACATACCTGAAAATGTTATAAAAACTTCTGCCTTTCTCAGATGTTTCAGTTGGTTRATGTATTAAGGATACTGGCTATGGTAGTGAAGACTGCACGTGCTTGTGTGTTGTGCATGTGCCAGCTCTGTAACACCTTGCTTCCTGAAGCCAGGTTTTGGAATATGTCCTCTTAAGTTTCTTTGTCTCTTTCCAGATTATAATTTACTCTTTAAAAGAATTTTCCTYATTCTGAGCATTGTGACTAGTGCATGGAATTTTGTATTTTTATCTGCTAAGGAAGGGACACAGCTGGTTTTCTACGGAAAGGATAGGAGTTAGGGGTGCAGGTGGTTAGAGCTGCCATAGTCATATAAACATGTTTAAACCAGCACGATGTTAACAATGCAGAAGAAATTAAAATTAATTAGGTAGTTGAGTCTTACTCTGCTTGCTTTTACTGAAGTGGTGCTAGTTAAAATGTCCTCATTGCTAGCAAAACACATAGCTGCTTAATAACTGCTGACATAATTAATAGTGTATTTCCATAATTAAATAACTAGTTCTCATGTTTAATACTGGGTTATGTCACTGACTTCAGTGGGTTTAGGACTGCATCTATATTTTCCAGAGAAGAGGATCTTGAATATTTTGATTTGTTGGGTTTTTCTCTTTGTTTTTGTTTGGTTTTTGTTCCCCTCTCTGCCCCATTTATTAACATTCTCAATAGCCTTGGGAATAATAAATTATTTGGTTTTTAGCTTAAAGAATGAAGTTGTAAAGCAAATGTAACTAGCCCAGGCTGACTGATAAACTTAAGATTCATTTAAGCTCAGGTTTTCAGGTAGCTGTTCTAAATCTATGGTGTTTTTCTCCCTCTTGTTTTCAGAAATAAGTCACAGATCAGCAGCAAGTAGACACACAGTGTTTCAGAAGCTGGGAGTTCAGCTGCCAAGACTTTTGTACTTCTGAACAGAGCAGTGCTTCTTATGCTAGTATGGATATTCAAAATCTGAGGGATATGCTTGTGAATGTATCCAGTCCTTCACACGTCAAATTGAGGATGCTTAAGGCATTTTGCTTACAAAGTGCTGTAAGTCTGGAATTGAGGTGTCTAACAMTTATGAGGAATCCCCGCTTTTAATAGAGCATAAATGTTTGTGACTTGAGGAAGTGATTGATGCTAATGAATATGATTCATAGAGATGAAGRGAAAACCAGATTATTTAATAAATGGCTATAGTAATTTAGCTAATTATCTCCTGGAGAGTGGCAATACATTTGAAGTTCTCCTCCTTTTCCTGCTGGTAAGATCTTGATTGCTGAACTGTTTTCTGGGCACGAATACTGTCTGCTAGTAACCACTGTTGGGTTTGTGCTTTTAGGTGTTGTGAGCACACGTGTTATTCTTAACACACTACCACACTCACCACGCTGCATTCTGAAGCTGATGAGAAGCTGCCAAATTTTTGCCAAGTTTTTCTCCCATAAGGGGTGAGCAGTAAGAAATTCAGTGGTTTAAAAGTAATTCTTAATAGCTACCTGTCATTTAATGTGTGTTTCTCTTGAATTACTTGAATGTGTACATCAAACTGCTCTGCTTGAASCATGTGATCCCAAATATGCCTACTGCTGCGTGTGAAGTAGCTAATTTATCTGAAGTAAATTTTTGTGGATATATAGTGTACAGCAGGGGTGGAGATTTAAGTATCTTTGCTATACTTAGCTTTGTCTTTGCTAAAATAATTCTGATTCTTCATATTCTAGAACAAACTGTAGCTTGAATCACTAGATGATTTATAAGCATGCTGCAACGTCTTTTCACTTCTGCATTTTCCAGGAACTTGCCATTTGAGGAACATCCACAGGGTTAGCCATATTACAATGATTAGTCACAAAACACTTAAAGGTTAACTGCAAACTAGATGGGAATTCTTTACTTTGTTTTGGTRTGTGTGGGAAGTTACTCTCTTGCACTGTCTGCCCAGCATGAATGTACCGTTGCTATTTTGTAGCCACAGAGAAACCTAGTCACGCTCATAACTTTTAGCTGGCTGAGAAAGTGATCTCTATGAACATATTCCTTAGAGTCAATGGTTTGTGGAAAATTTGTGATTAACTTCAGGCGTAGTTATCCCAGAAYCTTTCTACACAGTAAAGAACACACTATGTTAAAAGATGACAATTGATGTCATGGCAGCAACACTTTGCTCTTGAGAAGGATAGAGTCGCTGATAACTGATGATTTTAAATATCCTTTACTGGATATATACACTTATGTACAAATTGTTTCTTGTTGTGAGCATTGCTTATAATTTAAAAGTTGCCTGTCTTTATAGTAAAAAATGGTGGTTCTCTTTTCTTTTTCCAATTTTCTCTCTTTTCTTCCCTTGTCAGCTTGCCATGTCAGCATTTGGTAAATCTGTCTCTTTTGTAAATAGTGGAAATTAGCTGAAAAAGATTGATTGGTGCAGATGACTACAACATCAAATGAAATCCCTTGTGGTGTGAATCTTGCTGTTTGCTCTGACTTTGTTCAACTGTTCTTGAGATATAATTTGATGTTTCGGCTGAGAATTTTTGGTGTTTCATTTGGACTACTGAATACATAAAATGTTACTGTCTAGATTCCTTTAGTACAAATCTCTGTAATAAATCAGAGGATGCTTAATTTGGATTTTGGAGTGGTTTGAGAAAATAACATACAATAATTACCTGTTGAGTTATGTTGTATATGGTCTAAGACCATCATACTAGTTCTGTAGAGCAGATTAATTCAGTTGAAAAACATGTTTTCAAATGTTGCCTTCCTCTTAGTTTGCTGTAAATTCAGTGACGGGGAAACATACATATTTATTCCCCTAAAATGTCTAAAGACATTAACTTCTCATACAATACAATAGGAGATAGATGAGATAGTTTTGCTTTTTATTTATTCCTCCTTGGTTGTATTGTTGTAAAAAACAATAAGCCACTGCTCTGAGGGATTTAAAATGTACAGTAGCTTTGAAGATGTGTGCTGTAGCAGTTGGCCTTCAATTAATGCCAGTTTGGCAACCTGTCTTGCCCTAGGGCTAGCCTATTATGTTTGGTGGTAGTAATATTAGTGTAAGAGTATTTAGTATAGCCTCCTATATTAGTAATATTAGTGTAAGAGTATTTAGTACAGCCTGTTTTATTTTGCTGGCCACTTTATATGGGAACAGAATAATTTCTCATGAAACTTGCCTAAAGTCACTACATGACAATAAGAAAGTGTTTCAGCAGTATTTTTAGTGTTCTTACACAGAATAAAGAAGGGCACAAGAAAGATCTACAGTAAGTTTTACTCCTCCCCAGTATTTCTTCCTTTGGATAAGCCTGAGTAGGTTGATTTTCTCTGAAATGTACTTTGAGCACTTGGAAGAGAACTACAATTGTGATTTTATTGATTAGTTCGGTTGGAGATTACTTTTATCTAAACTCATGTCTTTAGTAGGAGTGCAACAACATGGTCTTAACTCTCACTGTTTGTCTCCAGAGACTTTAGAACATTTTGTTTTTCTTCTTGCTTTTTYGGTCTAGTTGTAGCTTAAGAAAATGGATTTTGGGGAAGGTGGGTTGATCTCTTGAGGAGGTTCTTCCCAAACCTGGCATTGGTAGTGTGGGATACATCCCCTATTTGGGATCAGGCATTCTCCTTTCACTGCTGAGTAATGGAGCAATGCTCTGTGGAGGATGACACCCTCCTGGGTGAAGTCCAGCTGGCTGCTGGTGTGAGCAGGATGCTGGCTGGGGTTAATGACCTGTAACACAGAGTGTCTCATCCCCTCTGTTCTCCTGGCAGCYGGCACTGCCGGTGCTTGCGATGGGCTTTGGAGCAGAACAGTAAATCTACACTTAATGCAGCCAGGCAGCAGCAGGAACTGGCTTTTAGACAAGGTCAGGAGTTTCTTGGCACTATGCACCTTAAGAATATTTCATTTTTCTTTTTTTAGAAAGACTTTGCCTTATTTTTCTCTTCAAACATAATCCTTGATAAAAGTTTGATCAGGAAAAAGTTTTCTGGTCTAGAATAAAACTGCTCTTCAAACTGGGCTGAGAGATACAGATCAGCAGGACAACCTTAGAGCATATAATAATTCACACTGTTATTTTGACTGATTAAAAATCCTCTTTGTCAAATAATTGGAGAGCAATAGAATAAACTTAACCTTTTGTACTTTAGAACGCCGTCTAAATGTTTCTTCTCCATCTTGGAGTATGTTATTTATTAATTTCTTCTAGTGGAAAAAAGCTGTCTTTACTCTTAAAAGAACAAAGGGCAAAACACCAAGTCATGACTCTTTTGACATCCTGTTCTTGGGGTCATTTTTTYCTATTTTCAGAGTTTATTTCTCCAAGAAGGTCTTGATCAAGACCAAGATCAGAGTTGATGATCAAAGACTCCTTCTGTCTATGAAGACAGTAACAGTTATAACTTTTTTCCAAGAGAATCAAATCAAAGAATTTTCTGATTTTCACATTTTTGTTATACATTGTGTTTTGTTCCTGAATTTGGTTGCATTTTTCTTTTTGTAATGAAATAGACCTAGCTGTGAACAAGGTGGAAGAAAGTATGCAACCCAACATGATCAATATCCTCAGTATTGCAGTGGGGTTACCTTTGGCTTGATGATGAATATTTTCAATCAAGTATTCCTCACGTCAGTCTTGTGATCTTGAGTTCAGTTAGGGAAATTGAGAAATTTTTGATTTTGATTCCCTCTGAAGGGATGAGGAATTAACTTTGAATGGTCCTTTCTGAGAAAACAATCAGAACTAGTGTTTTTTTCCTCAGCTTTTGCCTTAAGGAGAGTTTCTTAACAAAAGCCTTATAGTGGCATTTGAACACATATCCCAATATTAGCAGGTAAGCAAAGATATGCAATTTTCCTAAGCAACAAAATACTTGATTACAGGTCTAATGATAGTTTAAGAGGTGTTTTCAGATGTGCTGAAATCAAGGACTTGAAGCAGATGAACTTAATTATCTTTGTGAATATTCACAATCACATTATGTGCTTTAAATGTCACATTTGGAAATAGTGCTTCATCGCTGGTTAATTAACAATAATTACTCAAGCTAGTACTTACGTTTCTGGAATCTCTTACCTACTGAGAAAAATGTATTTTGCTTCTAAAGGTTTCTCAGTGTAAAATCCAGATTTTGCTTAAATCATTCTGAAAATGTTGCAGTTGCTTAGGCCATCTGTRCTCTTTACCTGTACCACTGCAGCATGGAGAATCAGTTATTTCATTCCATTTGCTCTGCTACAGCTGGGCAGTCTTTTTTGCACCTGAACCAKGGTGTGTGTAATATTTCTTTTTCTTCCTTAAAAAAAGCTAGCAGTTGATTTTTTTTTTCCCTTGGCAGCATAAGAAAAAAGAAGCAGTAACAAATTAGACTGGCAGGCTAGGTCCATCATGAGCTGTTATAAAGGTGTGTTGACATCTTCAGCTAAAGAAATATGGCTTATGATAATACCAGAAGAGTTTTCTTTTCAGTCATAGCATTTACAATCTGTAAGCTTTTCTCTCTCTAAGGATGTTTTTTCTTGGCAGAGAGCATTCCACAGCCCAAGATAACTTGCACTGCAACCAAAAGTCCCCCTCACAGATCCTAGAAAATCTTCCCTGTTTTCTAGATGCCAGGTTCCCTCTTCCATCTTTCTTCTCTGCCTTTCAGGTGGAAACATAAATGAAATATCCAAGGATTCTCTTCAAGATTTTTCCATTAAAATAAACCTTTCTTCAGCAGTGAATCTTTCTTTCAACTTGTTTGCAGCAGTGCACTTTATATGTACTTATGAGTATATGTGTATGTATATTAAAAMTATGTATTTAAATAYATATGAATATATATGAAAAGAGCCTTRAATTAGCAGAAAAYCTCTATTGTCTACTRCTTGTACTTAAAAAGTGGATATTCTCTTTGCCTGCACATTTCATTCATCTGTGTGAGTGGGGTGTCCATTGAAATCCTGGTAAAAACCTGTAACTTACATTTCAGAATAATATTTTTTGATATAGTACATTAAATACTTGAAAGGTTTTAATTTGGGACAATACTTACAACATGCCAAGCAGATGTTTGATTTCTCAGACATTAATTTCAGGCCAATTCAGAGAACAGCAAGAAAAGCTACTACATTTTAGAAAYAGTCATGAAGATTAATTAAACTAATTATATGTGCTTTGTGCAGTGGGAGTGGAGATAACTGGAGGTACACGAAGGCGTAACCAAAGGTAGTGATGAATATTTCTTCAAGCAGTAGAAGTATTTTAGCAATGGCTACACAGATGGAATAGAAATTGAGTAATAGAAAGCTGAAATAATAACTGAATCTGATTGTGGAAGGGTCTTCAATGTGTTATGTGAAAATAGTGTTTGAATTGGTAAGCACTTCATTGGGGAAACTTCCCAATGGTAATTCTTCAGTAGTGGAGCAACTTGGAGAAAAGAACCTTTTCACAAACACCTGGTTTCAGGATGTAGGGAATATTGTAGACCCATTCTAACTGAATGATCTGGTAATGATGGCAAAATGCTTTCTCCTGCATGTCTCCTATGTCAAATGGGTTGAAACAAAACATTTTTTTGCTTAATTTTTTCTCCTGCCATCATACATGAAGAACTTTTTTCTTTATAAAGATTGATGAGAAATCGGCTTTTGGGTATCTCAGTACAGAGTGTGGATTATAAAAAAAATAGATATGCAGCTGCTGAAATTCCTTGTTTATTTTAGAAATCGTTCACATTTATGTGCTTAAATAGGATTTAAATACTCTTGAAAAATTTGATCAAAACTGGTCACTAATCTCCTTAAATTTGTGCTAATATGCAGTAGCCTACAATGCTACTAGAATTTTCAATTAAGCCAAACCCCAAATATTTGCATTAACTTCTAATTTTGAAGTTCTTAATTCTGTAAGTCTGCAGTGGCACTGAAGTAAATGCAATGAAATATTTCTAGTGGTGAAGTAGYACTTTTATAGGTGTGTTGTGCAGCTGCTGCAGGGAGAAATGCTGCCCCAAGYTGTGCCTGGTGTGGGGTTGCATTGTTTAAATGTTTATGTTGCAGTAGTGYCAAGGAGCTGAGCACTCTGGGACTGTGGTGGACCTTTTGGTTTATGTTCATGTTTCAGGGCTCTGCTTGCCATCGAGCTGGCTTGGAGCTTGCAGCTCCAAGCTGCAGAGTGGGGCTGCTGTGATGCTCTGCTGGGATACACAGGTGTTTCTCTGGGATACACAGGTGTTTCTCTGGGATCAGTTTAGCTGTGATGTGTCACAGTACCACTGCACTGATGTGCTGATCCAGTAGGTTTGTACTTTGTGAATGCAATCAGAGGCAGCCCCTACTGATAGAATACCACAATTATGCATTATTGCTTGCTAAATGAAGTGTGTTCATCTGGCTTTAGAACAAAACAGGGGAGGGCAGTGGTGTGTATTTTACAAGAATCCAAATATTACATTTACTTCTCCAGTTTAAAATAACTTAATTGGGTCCTGTGTAAATGCCAGGCAGTGTTTGCAAGTGTCAGTATGTTCATATCTGCTCCTTGATAACTCTGTCATTAATTCATAGTTTCATGTCAACATCCAAGTAGGAGAAAGTTAGCTTTTTATCTGGTCCTGTGTTTTTAGCAGGAGCTATTATTTTCTTTTCCAGCAGCAAAGGTATGCTCTCACACCAGCCGTGAAATGAAAGTTTGTATACAATCTCCATAATATGACAAAATCACTATTATGCAAGCTGGTTGCTTCATTTCTAAACTATTGCTGTATAGKAGATACTTTTTAGCATGTACAATTCTGAGTATTTATAGATGCTTCCACCCACACTTTTGTAGCAGGACTTCTCATCTAAGCTCTACTTCTAGTTTAAATTTAAACTAAAGTCAGTTCCATATGGCAACTAGCTTTGAAACATTTGGACTATACTAATAATCCCTCTTTAAGATACAGCTTCYTGTCTTTTAAATTGCTGTAGTTTTTCCTTGGTATACAATACGCAGTAAACCAAATGCAAAATTTTTAGATGCTTATTGGCTTTTAAAAAAACCAACAACTACTAGCTTTTTTAAATAAGAAAAAAAATATTATACACATCATGGTGAATATATCATGTCTATGTTGAATGTTGTTGAATTTATTATTAAAATAAACAGCCCCGTGATGTATTAATAAAGAAAAAAAAACTGTTTACCAAAGTCTTGTGGTGAATGTGAAAGAAATAACTAGTTGTTCTTAGAAGGTTATTTTGAACCTTAAAATTTGATGCAAACCGTTGTGCTTTGTATTGATGAAAAAGGTAATCAAAGATCTGTTGTTCTGCCTCAGGTTGGCTGTATCACTACTGCATTGTAGGACGATAGGTGAGCATTGAAAACCCTCTGCTGACTTGATGTACATTAGATTTGCAAATTACCTGCCCATGTCCTTTGGGACAAAACTCTTCATGAAATCATTGTCAATAACTTTGTTGGGATGACTTACAGAATAGGTTGTTCTTCAAGATTTCACAGGAGAGAGATTAAATGTTATAAAGTACAAAGTACAGAAACTCCGTAGGGCAATCTAAATGATGTTATAGGAACTGAGCTATATTACAAAGAATATTAAATATATTTGCAATCTTMTGTTATTTGTCACATGAATGCCAGGCTAGTAGTTTGCATAGATGTACAAAGGAGAATAACAAAAGCTAATCAGTTTTGTTTTATGTAAAGCTGTTAATATGTAGATACTTGACTTCTCTAAAAGAAAAAATAAAAATCCAAGTACTTTAATAATATGTGTTGATGTTGTGTAAATTGCTTGGCAAAGAGGAGCTGCTGTAATCACTTCATTTGAAAAAGGAATATACTTGAAAAGAAAATTGCATGAGACAGCCAATGTTGTATTTCTGTGCTAAAATTAGTGTAAATTAGTCAAGTTTCAGTTTACCTGARACAGTTGGAGTAATGCTGGTGAGGGCCTTAGCTACTTTGGGAAACCAAGCCAAACTGTCTCCCTCTTTTGTGTGGAGACACATGGAATGAAGGGTGGAAATGAGTGTAATGGCCCCAGCATGCTGCAGATAAATGTAGAAGTGAAATATTTTTATTATGAGCAACAGAACACGGGGGGAAGCTGGAAGGGGAGGTGAAGCTGCTCTTGGTCACTGCAAACATGGTGTGGTCACAAGCTCTGCGCTGTGTCTGGCCCTGCATTGGGGCCAAGGCTGAGTTATGGTGATGCCTGCTTTGTTTGAGTTAGCAGATCTTATAGGAGGCACTGAATATCCTGGGAGTCAAATGTATAACTTTGAGAAATCCTGATATGTTTGGGGCATCTGTCTCCTACACTTCCAAGTACTAGAGACACTCCTCGTGAGTTGCCAGGAAATGCAAATATCCTGTRTATAATAAATCACTTGTATCTTGTCATAATAGTAATTCTCTGATGCTCTTCTGCTTGTAGAACTTAACACTCTTTTTCCACAGACTTCATTCTGGTTAAAATCTACCTTCACCCATCCAGTGGAGACCCACCTGAGCAGGAGCTCCTGTGGCAGAGATTTGGCCCTTGTTGAGATCTTCCTATGAGGAATTGTCAGYGAGGATTATGGAAGGCAGCTTTGTTTTTGGAGCTGACTGGAGGCCCTTTAACTCAGTGTGTGTGTTAGAAGGCAGAACAGTGTGTTAGAAGGAAGAAAAGTTATTAAAAGGCAAAACATTCACAACACAACAGTTTGTTCCAGGGGAAGCAGGAGACCAAACCTTGCACTGAGAGACATTTGTCACTTGGACCATAAACTTCTTGTATGTTTTTCCCATTACTTTCCCCCAGTGCTTACAGACATATAAACATTATAACAGCTCAGTAGTGGTACAAACAATTGTGATAAAGCAGGATGTTTTCCTCAAGAAAAACAGGAAAAATTCTCAGTCTGGGTGACCCTAGTATAAGTAGAACAAGTGAAGCTTCCTATATTGTACATCCATCCTGCTAAATAACATATTAKGCAGAAAAATCTTGACTGCTGTCCCACAAGTGTCTTGCTGGCATTTAAAGGACTCTTAGGCAATAGGTTTCTACTTAGAGTGGTCTGATATCAATGAAAAGCAACGTATTTCTTCAAATCTTAGAATAGGGGAAAGAGGAAAGAATGCTGTTCTTACCTCTATTGCATCTCCATTCCTTTGGAATCTTTCCTTTTTAAGAACAAAAGAGAACTGGGAAAACTAGCTGTCTGCCGGAATAAAAGTCAAAGTAAGGATCAGTGTGTTTAGAGACCCTGATCTCATTTAGTGAAGAATTTATTCTGTGAATGTCTGCAATTTTCTAGTGTCTTTTAAAATGATACATGTGRTATAAAATATTCTAAAAAACAAATCTGTGGCTTTGCAGAAGGAATCAATATGTTTTGAAAGTCTAAAAGAGTAATTTATTTCCCTGAAGTTTTGAAAGGAAAATAAAATGGTTTCAGGAGAATTTTGTTACTAATGATATTTTGGTTTCAAGGAAGGGAACTAGAACTGTGAAGATTTCACTTGGCAATGTAGAAAAAAAAATACATAAAAGTAATGAAAATAAACATGTCAGTTTACTCACAACTTAATACTGTTAAGAACTGTAACTAATAAAAAATGCTAGCAACTGCATGATGGCTSTGTTTTGACCAATTTTATACTATAGGTTCTAACTGACATCTTAATTAAAGGTCTAACACTTATTACCAGAAACTAGGCTGCTTTTTCACACCCCTCTGTGTCTCTGCCAACTTGATTGTAGTTGATAAAGTTGATAAAGTTTGATGGTTTTCTGATTCTTCAGCATGTCTTCTCAGTTTTTGGTTTACATTCCCCTAGTGGGAGGGCAGTCATTCCTGCAGAGCAATTCGGATKATGTCCGAGGAACTGTGAGTTTTGTAACTATTTCTCTTCAGTTTCCCACTTTCCTGGAAGTATTTTTAATGACATGATTATCTTACTGAGCTTCTTCCAATATTTTTTTTTTATTTTTGTGGGGGTGGAACCTGTACTTCTGGTATTGTTCATTGAACAAGTAAGATAGATAGCTCCCGCTGACTTTAATTTATTTAAACTGATTGTCGCTTTGTAGTGTGTTCTTGTCGCAATCCTTGCATTACATTGGGATACCAAAAATAAATGCATATTTGAAATTTGTAACCCTCATCTCTGTTTAGAAAAACAAACTTCCGTGCCAAACACACTGTACCGGAGTAAACTTGTGCCCCTAAAACTCAAAGCTTAGTGCCATATCCAAACTAGATGTTCACTGGAAATACTGCAAAACAATTAAATTAAATCAGATGGCCAGTGATTGTGGTGTGAAACACATTCAAAACCAAAACAAAACAAACTAACAAAAAACCCCCACCCAAATACCCCTCCAACAGGGTTTTATTTTCCAGAGAGTATGGGAATACTCCAGCATTTTAAAATGTTCTGAAGTTTAATTTTAAAAACATGCCTTTAAAAAGACCACCTCAAGTTTAAAACTCTTTAGTTTAATAAGTGATCAAAGGTATTAATTAAAGCAGATATTGAACCTTGAAGKATTATAACATTTAAAAACCAGAATACTATGTATCTTCTCCTTTAATGGAGTCTCCTTAATTTTTCTAATTTCTTTTTTAAATATAACAAACCTTATATGTTGCCATTCTGTCAAATAAAGGAAGTATTAGATTTATTTTGATTGTTTTATTAGGTATTCTAATTTTATTAGGCATTTATTAGTCTTCTACACGTCTGTCTTTCTCAGCAATCATATGGTGGTAACGTTATGTTTAACGTAAAATCATAAAATTTTTCTGCATTGTGTGAGAACAGTAATATGCATATGGAATTGATATGCCATCAAGGAGGACTCAAAAGCTTGGAGTCATGAAAAAGTAAATTATTACATATCCACTGCTTATGTTAACCTGTGCAAATAGCCTGAAAATGCCTGTTCAGCTTTGTTATTCTTGTGAAAACCCAGGTGTTGAATGGAAATAGTTCAGTGTGAACCTGGCATGATTTCAGCTGAACAGGCTCAGCCACAAATATGCCATAGTAAAAAGAAAGTTTTACCATGTGTGTCATGAAAGTACTCAGAACTGCTGCTGAGTTACTTTGAAACTATTAACTGTAAATAAATAAATTTCATGTGAATAACATGGCAGGCCAAGATTTCACCCTCAACTTGTTCATGCTTTGACAATATTTCACTTCYTATCATAGGGCTGCTAATTTTAGGAAAAAAAATCCYTTATAAAGMAAACTAGTTCTWATCTCTAGTTTCAGTTTGTTAACACAGCAGGGATTATTTTTCAATAATTCCTTATTTACGTAAGTGCTTAAATAATGCTATCAGTACTTTGATAGCTCATGTTGCTGCATCCATRCATGTGTTACTTGTCAATGTTTAGCAGGATTTCATCTGGACACGAACTGTGTGTAAGTGCTGTGCAACACCTGGATGTGCTGGCCTCCCTCTGAGAGGATTGTGAAAATCTGGAGGATTGAGATTGTTTGTCCAGAAACTGCATAACAGGGAAAGGATATTGAAACAGCCAAATAGATAGAAGGTCTCATTCCAGCTATTCATCTCACSTGCCTGTCTGTAATTCCACATACAAATAACATCCAAGAAACAGAAATTCACCAGAGTCCATGTTTTCTTTACTTTTTCAATTTTTGAATCAAGTGGTTGGAAAAAAAGAGGTTTTACGGATTGGATTAGTATGTCCTGAGGACACTTTTGATACAAGGGGAATATATAATTTKCAAATTCTCTAATAGAAATGTCTATGAAATATTTATATCAGTATTGTTCACTGTTTTACTGTTACTGTTTTTAAAATATAATTTTCTTCTTTCTGAAGAGTTCTGTTTGCCAGTTTTGACTTGAAAGGCTCCATGCAGGCAACATTAATTATTTATATTGGCAAAACCCCAGACAGTTTGTATACTTTGAAATTATTTATGTTTTCATTTTGCCATGCTTGATTAGACTGTCCTCATGTTACAGGTTAACTTCTGAAGTATGGAATCATTAGGTCTATTTAAGTGTAGCAGCTCTCTGTTGTTAAAACTTTACCAAGAATATTTCTGTATTGTGTTTCATCAGATGGRTAGCCCTTGCCACTGTGGTGTGGGGCTTTTGTTTCCTTTACAATGAATTCTATTTTATTTTTTTGTCTCTCCCTTTGCCTACTGAAATGTCAATGCTTTGTCTTCATACATTAGTGTTTTCTTAAAATCATTTTATAGGATGCTGACAGGTCAGAGTACACTTTTGATTAGGTTTTTATTTTCCTGTTAATGGCAAAACCACCCAAATGAAGCTTGACAACTAACAATTATGGAGCCTTCCTTGGGAAAAGGACTGCTGAGTTTCTGTGGGAGAGAAGATTAAAATAAAGCACACTAAATAATTGGACATGTGTTTCCTAGGCTTGGTTGGCATGAAGCTCATGTAGAGCTTGTACTTAACCTTTGCTGGATTCTCTAGGATTAAAGCTTTTTGACATGTGTGTATATCAGTTTTCATCCCACAGAGTAGTTTCTAGTAGTAGTGCCAACTAGTATGCCACAAGTATTATAACTTAAAGTGCTTCAGCCTGAATAAAGTCCCCTACAAAATTAGAGCTATTTTATGTCCAATATACTGTGTTGTTTTAGGTTTTTGTTTGATTTTGTTTGTGGGGATTTTGTTTGGTTGCTTTTTTTTTCTTCTTTTTTTCTTTTTCTTTTTTTTTTTTTTTTTTTTTTTTTTTTTTTTTTTTTTTTTTTTTTTTTTTTTTTTTTTTTTTGTAAAAGAGAAGATTTTACACCTCATTGATTTGATTAATACACTTGAGAAAACTTATTATTAAAAAATCTGGTGGAAAAATAATGAATTTAGATCTTATGCTGGCTGTCTCAGTAATTTTTGAATTTATTATTTTTGCTACTTTCCATTCTCCTTGATTCTACAGTAGTAAGGATGGTCTAGTAATAAGTTATCCAAATGCTAGCTCTTATTCTCTTATTCAGATATTAAAGCAATAGTACAGTTGGTTTTTCCCTTTGGATTAGTAAGATAATTGCATTTTGAGTTACAACTGCTGCAAGAAGAAAGCTAGTGGAAATCTGTAAATGTTCGAATGACAGCATTGATACATCTTACACCATGTCTAGATTAGGAAGAGGGATGTCRTTTAAAATATGTTCCCTAGAACACTTTAAACATTCCTGAAACAAGTGTTCAACACATCTGAAAATGTGTTAGCTTTATCTAGCTATGCAGAATCCTAGAGAAAAACTCTTTTTTGGGACAGTTGGTTTAAAAATTAAACTGGTATGTCCAAAATGTCATCACTCATAGTCCATGTAACAATCTGTAACAATCTATTTACACCCTTCATAACTGTATGAAAATAAGTTTATTAGCACTTGAAGGTTATACACAAAGCGGCCTTAGCTTTGGTTTTTTAGGTTTTTTGGAGCTTAATTTAGTTTTTACACTGTTTAACTGCGGGTTTAACCAAAGAGTTTAAGTGATCTCTTTCGTAGTTCTTTCAASAAATTTTGCTTTGTACTACAACAGCAATATTTAGCTCGATATTTTAAGAAGACRTTAATTGAAATGAGAATGAAACATTCTCATTATTCCTGTAGTTTAGGAATTTATTCATATTGCATGCAAGTTCAGATTTATTTTTCACATCAGTGGCTGGAGAGGCTTAGGCACATCTACCAATTCTAATGCTTGGCTATTTATTGCTTCCCTTCCAGGCATWCTCTTGTCTTCATTCTATGAACAAAGGCATGTATCTGTTCATGTAACCCATTATCCTTATTGCTGTTGGTTAGAGATAACCAAGGGGCACTTCTAGCTCTTGCAATACTGCACAAAGCTGCACCTCATCCAAGTGGGGAACCTGAAGAGTAGCAGCAGGAGATGTCTTTTTAGAATTTTTCCATGAGACTATTTCTGCTGTCTGGCCCATTGATTTTCAAAGAACCTTTTAAAAGTAGAGTTCTAAGCCTGCTTTGAAAACTGGAAAAGACATTTTCTGTAGATAGTGTGGGGCCTCCTTCTCTACTGTGTTTGTTAGAAATTACAGCAGTTAGACATTGATGAGATCAGAAAAGCAGTATGGTTCAGGGAGTACCATTCTCTTGAATCTCTGAGTGTTAGCAGATATGGCATGTTCATCTTTCAGACCTGAATTCAGTTCTGCAGTTAAAAAATAATGTAACAAAACCCAATCAGTTTTTTCTCCTTGAGACACATCAGTGCTGTTCCRAAAAAGGGAAAGGAGAGGCTCATGGCTTTTTGGCTTCAAAAGTCTGTGGAGCAACCTGACTKTGCTGTGGAATGGAATAGAATCTATTCTACTCAAAGCACAGTAATTTCTTTGTGCTTCCTGTAACTCTGTACTACCCCACATTATCCTTGAATGGGGCTATTTCTTAAATGCCATCCTTGTATTTATATTAATTGACAAATTTGAAAAGATTTCTTAGTGTAGTTCATTAGGAACCATTCACAGAGGAAGCTGGTAAAACAACTTGGCACAACTTGGCTAAATTGAGGGGGAAGTGTTCTTTTAATATGGATGTTTTGTTGAAATTAACATGAATCCATCCATTAAAAAAGTTTTTAATTCTGTTACACATGCCCCAGAAATTAATTTCTTGTTTAGTATTCTTGACTGGCTGTGCTGTAGTTCCTTTACGCATGCAAATTCAAAATGCATACAACTTAATTCCTCACTTGCTTCCAACCTCTAATTTATCACAATTGAATCATTGTTCTCGGGTTCACTGTGCAATTACTGTCTGCCTGCTTGAATAGATGCACCTTTCTCTTTCTAAAAGTCAGGCTGCTGAATTTTCTTCTCTGCAATCTAATTTGCTTGGAGGCAAGTGCATCATAGATAATCATGGAATGATGGTGGAAGAGACGTGCTCAATTCCTAATTTATCAGTCTTCGTGTGCTTGATGAGTTCTCATATTACTTTGGTTACTCTGCTTATGTTACTGTGTCCTTTTTTCTAGGAATGAATCCCTAGATTGGATGATCAGTAAGATAAAAGCCTTTCTTCTGTGCCTTATGAGCTGGTTGATAGAGCAGCAGACCCCAGAACATTATTCTGTGACTGCTATTTACTTGAATATCAAGTGCTTACCCTCTCCWGTTTTCTGCTGTGACTTACCAAGAGAGTTTTTATTATCTTCAACCCAAACTCCTTTATTTTCAAAGGCTGTTTTCCTGAAAGCTTTCAGTCAGAAAATAGGATCTGGAAACATATCATCTATAATAAATCTCCTCTCTTATATTGTGTAGGTGCTTATGTGATTTGTGAACTTCTGAGCTCAAGGGTGAGGAGATCTGGTTATGTTACCTAAAATACATGTTGCAGTATTTTCATAGCACTTCTAGGCTATACAGGAAAGCAAACAATTTCTGAAACCTTTATTTCCAAATACTATGGAGAATGTGAAAGAGCAATTGAATTACTATGTGCCTCAGAGAAAGTAAAAGGAAAATTGCTTTTGTAAAGGAATCTCTAGTATAATTTTGTCACTTTGCTGTTTGTACCTGCCACTTTGGCCCCATATATTAATCCTAGCAGATAACTATGTAATTGCCATACTTTCTATAATAGGAGAGGAAATGAAATGAAAACAATTTATGGAAAAGAAATGGAAATACAGTATTATAAATAGTGAAGCACAGAAGAGTAAGAAATAGTAGTGAAATATGACGCAGTTTGATAAATTAAAGCCGATTTTAATAAAACCAGAAAAAAATAAAATTAAGGTTTTCGTGATAACCTTTATACCAGAAATGGGTCTTGACTGTTAATTTCTTACAAATACTGTATAATTAATTCGTTAATAATTGTCTATTTAGGGGAGGTAGTATGGCAATGTGTCATTTTCCTAGTAACAATTGCATATTTAATTTTATTTGTGATTCTTATAACGGGAAAGGTACTGTCTGTAATGTATAACATTGCTTGAATGTGTGGCAAAAAGCAGTATTTTTAGAGTAGCAGGATGAAATGCATGCTTTTAACTTTTTAGCTCAGCAATTAATATCACAATGGTCATTACAAGATAAAAGAGCAACATCAGAATTGATGTTGAATTAATGAGAATTCAGTATTTAATCTGGAAATAATACTGAATTTCTGTGAGAGCTGAGTTTTGAAGTCAAACTACAACACTTAAAGCAGTCGATCTCTTGGTGAAAATAATTTTATATAAATATGTCTTCCTTTGGCAGATGCATACTCGTGTCTGGTCTTACAATACTTGATACATGTGTTTCAATACCTGTGGAGGAAGATGTGTATATATTTCAGCCTATGTGGTTTTTTATGACCTGTTTCATCTGTCAAAGTAATTTGTTCTGCACTAAATATGGTCTTTATTCCATGCAAATCTGGGAATTTATTCTATAAATGTTTATTGTAAAGGTATTTATTAAAAGCTATGTTTAAAGTTTGTCAGCTTTTGGTAATTAAAATGCAGTTTTCTAAATAGTTCTAAGACACTTCATTTATTAAAAAATGGAAAAAGTACTTTGAAATTCTTAAAACTAGGACTTCTTAAATTATGTCRTCACTTGTTACCACTTTCGTCTTCAGCCTTAGACTGGTTTTGAAAACAAATCCTTTTTTTTTGAGTTCATGTATAGATGCCACTCTATACATGATATATACACTCTATACATGAATATATTTGGGATCCTCTTCTGGTAGTGACTGTAATTCATGTTCCTTTTTGTCAAAGAAGGCACGATCCACAAGGTCACTCACTTGAAAGAGGAAGTTTTTATTGGCCCTRGTTCCTAGGATATGGAAGAAGTGRAGGAAAAAAAGACTAGAAAGGCCCTTATTTCCACACAAGTTATTCTTGACACACTTGACTCTCTCAGTTGAAATGAAAACCCTGAAATRCCCATCACCCTGGGGAATCTGCTGGTCTGACATCTGAGTYTTGGGCAGAGATGCAAACTCAGCAGCAAAGGACTCACCCCTTGGCAACCTCTCCTTTTGTCAGTGAAGGTGGCTGCCTGTATGGAGCACTCTCATTCAGCTGCTGAGTGGAGATTCCTTTCAAGCTTTGGACAGAGTGCGGTGGAACCCTCCCAGGAGCCACATTGTTTTCACTTACCGTGATTAAACCGTGGAAATACACAGGAATGGGGAAGCACTTAAGAGTCTCCCTAAGGAAATGCAGGCATAATGGTGGCTTTGCAGTGATCCTCTGATGGGATTTGAAGCATTTTTCCCTTGTAATGAAATACAGTAGRCTCTCCATTTGTGCATATAACACGGTTAACATCTCTGTCACTTTGAATGGTGCTTGTGACCTGGGGCAGACACATTCTGTTACAGCTGAGCCTTTCACCCTAATGCCTGGTGAAAACTGATGAAGCTGGGTGGGAGCAGGGGAGGAGAAGCACTGGACTGAAGTGGGGCCTGAGGGGGGAAAGTGCTCCCCTAAATGCTTGTTTAACTCTTGGTCTTTTTCCTCAAAACCTGAAGCTGTAATTAAGGGTTTACATTAATTGGCAGTAAAATGAGTGAATTTCCTCAGTCAAAACTGCCTTGCWCATGTGGCTCTAATTCCAGAAAGCATTGCAACAATGCCATTACCTGGGCAAAAAAGARCTGATGGAAAGTAAAACCACGGAGAGAAATGTGTTATTTGGTAAATTGTCCTTTGGGCGTGTCARTGGTCTCATCCACAAGAGTGGATCACTTGTTCCATCTCACATAATGGAGGRAAATGTGCAGCTTTAACAGTGTGCTATTTCCAATTGCACAGCTTTTTTTTTAATGAAGCATGAACTCAAAAGTGCTGTAGAACTTGTTTTACTTTACCGTTCTTGTGAAAATTAAGTTTTTGTACTTATTCTCTAAAACATGACAGAAAATATCTGAAGCATRTACCACCTGCTTTTCCTTTCATCTTGATTCATTCGTTAGCTTCCTCCTATTAAAAGCCCTCCAAGACATAATTAACCCTTTTTTTGATACTGTGAAACTTGAAACAATCATTAAAACTCATTAAAGCAGAGAAACATACTTTCAAAAGCAATTTATTAACAAAATTTCYCTGATTTTTTTTAACTTGTGAATAAGGTAGAATACTAAGGGTATGGCCATAAAGGTTTCAGTTTTTACTGGCAAGTCAAGTAATTAATGATAATTAGTTGCTTTGCATTGTAGAACTGTGCATCGTGATGGAAGAGCCTTCGATAAAATAATTTTCTATAATGGAACATTCTCTTCTGAGTATGAATTATGTAATGATTCTGTCAGCAAGTCCTTTTTGTCCAGTAAGAAGAAAATATAATTGAAGATAAAAATACATTACCCAAAGTCTCACTTTTTTCTCACTCTTCATATTCTAAGCTCAATAGGTATATTGTACAGCCACAGGATACTTTATAATCCAGTTTTTACTGAGGAAGAATATTCAGGAAAATAGTTTTGATATTTAGCATTCTGTCACAAAACTGATCATACGGGATCTTTACTGGTTGCTAAACTTCTATATGATAGAGACAAAAATTTGGAAACAAAATAATCTAAAGATAAAATATATTTGCATACATCCCTGAATAGAGGTAGGGCAGCATTATGAATGGGAAAGTATAACATGAATGGAAAACAATGTAGACATTTCAAGAAATAACARGAGTTATAAAAACATCTTACTGATTTATTCCTTATTAATAAAATGCCTTAATTCTAATCAACCATGCAATTATTTCTTATAATTTTTTACAGCTTAGTTGGTATGACTTCAGAATGCAAAGCTTTCTCAACTACAATGATTTGCTGCAGCTAATTATTATTGAAAAAAAGTCAGTATTCTTTGTAAAGGTGTCCTTATCCTTTCTTTTAAGGTGTGGGATGCTGTAGATACAGGCTGCTGTTTAAAAACCTACTCCTGTCACTCCTGTGCTGTTCGAGCTGCCCGGTGGTCATCCTGTGGAAGAAGGATCCTCAGTGGGGGCTTTGATTCCACACTGCATTTAACAGATGTAGAAACAGGTAAAGGCCATGAAGAGTGCATAATAACAATTTCTATATTCTGTATCAATAACTTGGGTTCTTGCTAGCCTTATCCTTTCTTCTAAAATGTAAATGAATCTGTACATGAAAGTTAGAATTTTTGAAACGTGACCTTATTTTAAAAAGGCATCTTGGCAATTWAGAGTAGTTGGAGAAATTTGAGAAAACTGAAATATCATATAGTTCACAATCACATGTAATTTCTGTTATATGTATCAGATACTAYGCAAATGAATAGAATGAAATGTGTATTTTTTTTATGCTCTGTCATGGTCTTTCACTAAAGTGCTTGAACAGCCTCTTAAAGCTGACTTCAGTGACATTTATACATGTATTTAATTTAAACACAGGCTTGTATCTTGTTCTCTGTTGGGTTGAAGTTTGTGCCCAAAGTTAATTAGGTGATTTTTCTCTTCTTTTTGAATAGGACCTTAATTAGGTGTATAGAGACTTAAATTCTGGTATGAAACCTTGAGACTGAACTTGTGTTGCTTTGATGCATTTTTGAATTTGATTTGGGATTTGGTTGTTGTAACTTTAACAACTAATTTCCTGGATGCTGTGTCTCCTCATGTCTCCTTCACAAACTAAAGTGCTTCTGTCGGTTATATTCCTTCTCTCCTTAATATATGTTACCCTCATCCAGTAGCATTCACTGGGGCTGTGCATTATAGGACATTTCTGTGAGTAAATGAATTTAGATCCAGAATGGGACCTTGTCAAGGGAAGAGATGCAATTTTATATTTTCCATTGAGTTTATTTTTAAGTGTTTAACTCCTGCAAAGGTGCAATATTTTTTGTAAGAGTACAATGGAAATCCTTACAAAAATTACAAGCAGATTTTGTCTAGGAGGGTTTTCTCTTGCATAAAAGCAAGAAATAYATTGTATGTGAATATCTGGAAAGCAGAAGCCCTGTTCAGATGAACTGGGATAGCAGCCAAGAAAATTTTTAAATATTGTTCACATGAGAAAAAGATTCTTTTCCATGCTCTAAGAATTTATTTTTCTTAACAATAGTCTACCAGAAGTATTTAAATTCAGTGATGGCTGGAATGGAGCTGTTGCAGCGTGGGAATGTAAAATACAAAATACTGATGTTTGGAGAATATTCAGCTTTTTTAATGGGGAAAGGAGCTTCATATACTTGGTGTGGTAGTACTTGAGATTAATATACCAAGTCATTAATATGTTAGACTTCTACAGCAACCTTTCTCGTCTCACATATAACTGAACCTTACTACCCCAAGTGGATTTACTTTTGTCTGTRATGATTAAAAATTCTAAACAGAATGACTATCTTCTTAATGGGATTTATAGCAGTTGAATAGATTTTGCATGTCTGAGTTATTGAAGGGACTAGTYTGGGAAAAATACCATAAAATCACAGCACAAATTCCAAAGATACGTAGTAGAAATAATATATTTTATTTTCTATCTGTTTGRCTTAACTATCCAGTAATGGGATAGAAGTCTGGATTAAGTTGCTTAGAATGGTTCATTTATACTTCTCTAGAAAGTGACAATAGTAGAATATATTTACTGAGTTTCAAAGMAAATAAGTATGAATGGTTCTTTCCTTACTGACTCATGAGTTATATAGTGTTTCTAGCTACTTAAATAAATCGTGTGTTTAAAATGAATGCTTAGATGTTTGGAAATACCAGATATTCATTATTGCCTTATTTCAAGAACACAGAATTCCTTATAGTTCCTCTGAACTCCAGTTGTGTTTGGACCTGACTTTAATGCCTCATTTGCAAAAGTGTAATAAGAGTGATCAGAATTTTAGTCTGATTTCCTATGTGTGCAAGCCAGTTTCTGAATTCCTTGCCTGTTGTAAAGTTACTCTTCTTTTCATACATTTCAGTCAGTGCTGTTCAGAGAAACGGGGCAAGCAGTTTGCCTCTGGAATCCAAATCAATTTGATATAAAAAGCCTCATTTCCATTTGAAAAACACCAAGGCATCTATAAGATTTTGATTTACATTAGTTCACTGAATCATTCATTCCTCCTCACTCTTCATCAGARCTGAGATGATTTTGTCTTTGATTAACTTCAGATAGATGTTAGAACTCTTCCTTCACAGAGGACTTTCATATACTTTTTTGGACTTCAGTCTTAATTACTTTCCATTGCTAGTGTGAACTAACTGCCAGTGTGTTTAAAAGTAGTAAATGCATGCCAGTGGGATTTTATAAATAATAAGGCTCTCTTTCAGGCTCAATGCTCTTGTCTCTTAAATATTTTGTTCTGGTTCAACATTTGTCCAGTTGTTTCCTGAAATATAATATTTCTTGTTTTTGTTTTCAGTAGAGGTTTTATATGTTACATATGTGTTATGAAAATTGTTATGTGTCCTTCACCAGAAGAAACCTAATGGTCTGAATAGAAGGAGTTTAAAAGCTAAAAAAAGCTTGCAAATAGAGCTTAGTAAATGCATGGTATTGAGCTGCTGGGTTGTGGGGGATTTTTTGCCATTTTCTGTGGGTTTTCTGTTAGGAACATAATTTCTGCCTCTTAAAGCAAAATTGTAGTCTGGCTAATTGTTCTGGGCCTGATGAAGGCTAGTCATATTTCTCAAAGGAACGTGTCAGCATTTTTTAAATAAACAGTACTAAAATAAATTCTCCAGGAAATTTTCTTTCCGAGATTAGACTTTAGTTTGGGTATCCCTTGTCTTAATATATTGCATTTTCTGAAGTGATTTTTTAATCTCTATGATCTGAAAAACATCAGAATAGAAGCAAACACTGAAATCCAATTAATCTCGAAGCAGAATTTTTGTTGTTGGAGAGAAATTCTGTTGTAAGACTAGAAGACACATCCATGAAATCTTATCCTTCAGATTTACACCATCAAACCTCTTGGCCTTGTCACATATATATAATTAAAGTTCTTATATGTAAGAAGACCTAAGATACTGCAAACATTAAAAATGGATTGATAGGAATCTTAGGAAGTTCAACACTGACATGCATCTGGAATGGAGTAGTCCTGTGCAACAGACAGGCTGGTGCTAAACTGATTAGAAAGCAGCTTTGCAGAAAAATACCTGGAAGTCCTGGTGCTGAATATGAATCAGTGTCCTCTTGCAGCAAAGAAAGTCAGCTTCATTCCAGGCCAGATTAGGAAGAGTTTATGTAGCACACAGCAAAAATGATACCAGGCTCTTCTGAGAGATGTACTGTGAAGGRAAAAGAAGCAAAGGAAAAATATAGAAACATAGAAACTTGTTGTCTCAACTCAAGGGTCATCAGACACTAAACCAGGCTGTTCAGAGAAGCTGGGGACTCTGTACTTGGGGATATTCAGAACTTCAGTGGACAGACACTTAAGTTATTTGCTGCAGCTGGGAATAATTTGAGTAGGGATTGGGAGTAGATCATCCCTGAAGATCCAACCCACATGGTACTGTGATGAAGAACAGGGCAAGAGAAGAATTTAAGYTAATGAAGTACAAGAAATTCTCTTGCCCTGGTCTGGATAAGAGAGAATGGATGTTGTTGTGCAGGTCTTCTTTTAAATTCAATTTTTGTTGATCATCATTTATTATCTTCAATTGTCATCCTYTGACTTAACACCAGGATATGAAGCTAAGACTCTTCACAAATAAGGTGTTCTTTAAAGCTGTTGTACGCATTCAGAGCATGAGTCTGATCCAAAATCTGCATAATTTTTYAAGGAACTCAAGGTTATTTATAAGTCATTCACATGAGTGGTTCTGTGATTAGTTGCAGTTTGCATCAGGCAAGTTCAATACTGCACTATGGAGATTCATAAATATTGGTAGATCCCAAACCTGCAGATATACTGCCTTTTAATCGTTAATATTATTGTTACTGTCCTATTTTATATACATTTTTTTATAGAAGCAAAGCATTTGGAATGGTTTCACAAATGTGATAATAATGCAGCAGTCTGAGACTGGTTTTGTTTTTCACTAATAACACACAGTCATTTTCTATTACTGCTAGTTCAGACACGCTGTTATTTAAAGAGTATTAAATAGTGCTATATTCAGAGACCACTGAAAAAAATGCTTTTAAAACAATTTTAGGTCAAATACATTTGACATTTAACTTCTGTTACTTCCAGATGCAATGGAGATGCTCTACCAGCTTTAAAAGGGTAATTGTATTTTTAAAATTTATTTATAACTATTTTATTTTTGGAATGTATGTTTTATTCATCAGTAGATTTTTCATTAGTCACAAATGAATTGGTATAATAGCATAGGCAGAACATTGGCTGGGTTTTTACTATTTGCATATTGTAGATACTTTTCATTTCTTTAATATTATGACAGAGGGAATGTTCCAAGAAATTTTGGCACATTTCCTAAGTTGCCAAATGCTGCAGTTGTATTTTAGTTCATGGACTGAGCTTGCTTTCAAATATCATTTCCTCAGAGTTATAATGAGAGTTTCTTAATGGAACATTTTGTACCTACAAAGAGATTGGTTCAAATTTTCTTTTTTATGTATTTTTTGCTATTCTAATTTGATAGTGCTATAGATATAACATTACTATTTTTAATGTACTTGCATTTGTTCACATGGGAGTTTCAGTTCTCTTACCTAAGCTTCACCCAAGGAGAACTGTGGTGTTCCTCAGTTCCTCCCTTTCTCTTCCAGTACTATTTAGGTAGTATGCTTTAATATGCAGAAAGTTTTATATGACACCACAGAAAAAAGCTCAGTTGATTGATTTTTTTTTTGTTTGTTTGTTTGTTTTTGTCTACTTATTTATTTTTTTTCTTTTGAGTGTTTTCAGGCACCCTAGTTGTGAGGTCAATGGTTTCCCCCAAGATTYAGCAGTTTTATGAAATATGTTGAACATAGTTTAGAGGTCACTCTCCAGCTAGGAGGTAACAGCAGTTTGCTTTTTATGCTCCTTGATGTAAAGTCTTTGCTAAAAGAAGAGAGAATGGTATTTCTTTTGGGTACATTTTAATATTTAAAAGAGAAAATGATTTAATATTTCAAACATCCTCAGTGCTGTGAACTTGTGAATATATAGGGGAAAAATTAGGAAAAACATGTAGTCAATATAACTTTGGTACTTGAAAAGATAATAAAGCCATTTGTAAGCACACCAAGAATGAAGAAGTAACAGACAGCATTGATTTGTTAAGAACAAATTATGTCAGATCAATCTAATGTTTTTTCTCAGTATTGTGCATGAGAGAGGTTGTGACCATAATGAAATATTTTTGTACATATTGTCTTATGTCTTTTTCTAAACACAGAGGGAAATCCATTTTGCTAAGCAAGGKTAGCTCTTGTGTCCTTGTCAGTCTTAGGCTTCACTTTTCTTTACAGATTAGAGTCAGGAATAAGGAATTAAATATTTTAGTTTATGCAGGTAGGTGTGTGAACCTGAGGACCACTAAACACAGTTACAGAAGCATCCTGTGCTGTGTAACTGTGCTGTGTTCTGTGAAAAATTCCCAATGTTAAATAGCCTTTAAAGCATCTGATTTCATAGTTGAGCAATTTCACAATGGGTTGCTGCATAAAGAGCGGAAACATATATTCAAGATATTTTTAAAGATTTTACTATTATGTTACTGGCGAGCMTTTAATGCTTGGAGAATTGAAATAAAGCCTTTAAAGAACATAAAAAACACCACCAAAATATAATAGGTATTGTTACTGAAATTGTGAAAATTAGGGATTTAGAGAAACATTTGCTTTCTGCTTTGGAATAACAACCTCTTATACAGGAAAATGATATGTGGTATGGATTTTCCCTCAGTTCGCTAAAGATATTTTCAGAAGACATGATTTTATAGTCTATGAGTTGGTAATGCTGCCTTTAGGTACTAAAATGCAATAAATATATACACWATAAACATATATACCAGCTTGCTGAATTACACCTATTAGGGATAAGAGAGTCTTCTCCTCAAAGGCTATCTTTAGCAACATATAAAACAAGGCCTCCCAAAGCTGAATATTTCATCTTAATAAACTGAGCAATTGTAGAGAAAAATATGTGTAACTGTACATAATGCTTTCCAGAAAGGTGGAGAAGGCTCTATAGCAAACTCTGAARCTGGATTTCCCAAGCTGTGGGGTAGATTCCATCACAGCAGGATTACAGCCTGGAAAGAACAAGGTCTGCTCATAGGAGTATAACACATAAAGCAAAGTTTGTACAGAACAGGGCTAAAAGTTGAATTCATTGTTTCAAATACTGAATTTCATGACCTAATTTGCCCCATATCATCTTCTGCATTGATCTGTTCCATCTCYCAGATGGGTATTTTTCCTAAATTTCTGAGTGTATCATGAATACATTTTATTTCTGACACCAGGAGTGTTTCTTTTCTATAACACTGTGATCCTCCCCTTTTGAGTTTGTTAACTGCTGCTGTTCAGTCTGTCTGCATTCCAGTTTTGCTTATTTTCTGTGAYATGGCAGTAGAATGGAATTAATCTAATTGCACCAAACTCTTCAGAACACTGTTTACTCAGTTTCCAAAAAGAGCTGTTTGACTGAATTTCACTTTGGGGAGTGAGACAACAAGAGAGAGGGTTGTAGTTCAAAGTGTTAATTGGAGAACCTGAGCTTTAAGATTAATTTATTGTGATTGTTTCTGAGATCAGTCAAAAAATTGGTTAATGTCTGCATCCAATGGTAAGCTAGCAGCTTAAAATAGGAAAAAAAGTTAAAGAGTATAGGGGTGAGTAAGATGCTCAGGTTGTTTGTATTACTTTTATTTGTCATTACACTATAACTTGAAATTCATAACACTGAGATCCTTATGGTTTAACTATGTTAGTGACTGTCACTGAGAGCTTTTGGATAAATAGCAGCCTCCGGAAGACAAGAGAAGGGCAAATCCAGTGCCCATTTCCTAAAACAGGAGGAGACATAGTAGGGAACTACAGCATTTTAGTTTCTGGAGAAAATATCAGGTGAATGATTAAATTACTTGGAAGCAGTTGGGAATGAGATTGAAAAATGGACTAATTAGTAACAAGTTATGTTAAATCAATTTTTCTTTGGAAAAGGTGACAGATCTTGTAATTAGTGGATGAAGTGCATCTTGATCTAAATGCACATCTTTTTTTGCTGGTGTTTTTCCTCTTTCCTTTTTTGTGTCTTSTGTCTTAGGCTAGAGAACACAAGTATTTATTATAGAAAAAGCAATTTTGAGGAGTCTTGTGGAGGTAAACACATAGCAAAACCAGTGTTTGCTAAAAGCTTAAATGATGAGGTTCACAGAATCAGTTATGGATATATCTAATGCCATTTGGATAACACACTTTGTGGAGTACAGTGATYACTTGATGTGTCCTTTACAAAGCTGTGTGACAGGATTAGTTCAGGTAGGCTGCATTTTTGCTAATTTCTGGCTGCGGTCCCATTGAAAACCTGTTGAGTATACTTCCACCATTTTTATTAAGCTGGTAACTAGTAAGAAACAAATTCCTTTGGGAGCAAAGTGCTATTAAACTGAGTAGTGAGCCTCCATGGGGTAATTTAGTATCTTCTCAAGCGCTGTGGGTGAGAGTAAGATGCCTTTCTATGTGACTTTTGTAAACCCCCCCCAGATTATGCCTGGTAGTGGTGGACATGAGAGCAATATCTTGTTGCTCCCATAACTGATGATTTTAATACTTTCTTCCATCCCTGTGGGTTCTTTTTTTTTTTTCCCCTGCAGCTATTGGGGTACTGAATGCTCCCATGGCGAGAGATGGTCACTGTTAGATGTGACTTGTGGAGAAAAATCTCTGCTGCCCTTATGACTTTTTTGTCCTTTTGGGGAAGGAACTCAGGGATGAAATTAAGTGTTTCACTTAGTAGTGACAGAGAGGCACTCTAGACCTTGCACAGGCAATTGGTGGAGAATTTGAAAAAGGACAAAAACCCCCTACAAACACCAGAATTCACAAAGAACAGCACTCACCTCTCCTTTAGGCTCTCTGCAATCTCTTTTGCCTGCCTTTTCCCTTGATGAGCATATGTGATGAAGTAAAATCTCTCTCTTCTTTAAACTGAATAAAGAAGTAATTTTACAAGTCATCTGGTTGACTGTGTGAGTTCAGCAGATGAAGAAAATAGAACTGGTGATGAAATCAAATAAATTGGCCCCAGATAATGAAATAAGCWTAAAAAAAATCGAGGTGAATGATTTTCAGTATTGTACACCCAACATTAAGAGTTKACATCTGTCAGTAATGTTTTTAGCTGAAAGTATTTTCAGTTGTTTGAGGAAGCCTGTTTTTAAACAACCCWCACTTGCAGAAAACACAGATTAAAGAATATTTTAAGAATCTTTTATCACAGTATTTGAAAGGATTTTTTTTGTTTTACTTCTGCAGTACCTGCTTCACTGTTGCTTACAGCAGTAAGTTATTTAATGTGGCTCTTTATACGGGACATATAAATCACAGTTGTTATTGTGTAAGTGAGCAGACATATTTATCTTGGTCCATAATGCTGTTCCAAAAATTTAATTTCAATGAATGTACAGTAATATCATGAATTTGTTCGGATGAAAGGAAGCAGCGGACTGTGGAAAAGTCCCATAAATTAACCTAGCTGAATTCTGTTGTATTCAAAAGTGCAGGAAATCCAACTGATACTAACCACAGGATCCTGTGGAGATTAGTGTACACAATTAAATGTTGGCAACAGGGTATCCATGGGAACAGCTATTRCCTTCATATGGTGGTATGCAAATTATTTCCTACTTTCACCATGAAGTTTCACTCTACCTTCATAGAAAAATAAGTAAACAACTCAAGAGTTGTAATATAAGTTGGGACGTGGTATTTTTGTACAGACAATGTTTTGTTCTAGTTCTTTTTGCCTCACTGAAAAAAAGACTGTGGCTTCCACCATTAGATTTGTAGATTTATTCCCGTGTGAAGTCTGATCTGCAACGTCAGTGGAGCTCCTCTCCTTAGTGTGGGAACCACTGGTTTTCTCCTTTCAGTAGGAAGCAGTCAGTGGTGCAAAGGYCTGTGAGCAGGGGCAATTTCATGTGGAGAGAAATTAGTGAATTGTCTTTTATTTTCATTARATTAGAGTAGCCCCAGGTATTTGAATTGTGTTAATATAAGCACRTTCACCTTTGGCAACCTTGATATTTTTGAAACTAAGTTGAAATTGTTGAAATTAATATAATATTTCATTTTCTGCTCAGATTTTAATCTCTGCTTGTCTCTTGATTTTAGGGAAGCAGATATTTAGCAGCAAAACAGAATTTAGGATCAGTGCACTGAAGTTCCACCCTACAGAGTCAAATGTTTTCATTTGTGGAGGGTTCAGCCCTGAAGTTAAAGCATGGGATATAAGGACTTCTAAGGTAAAGGAAATCTTTTTTATCCTTCTCTTTCAGTGTTTTCTATGTTGTGTATGCTGTGTGTTACTAAGCTGCTGGATGTACCTACTGGTCTTGCAATGAAATGTTATTGTGATCTATTTTGCATTTGTCATTGATTGTATTCCTATTTGTCAGTATGAACCTCTGTAATGTGTTTTAAGTGCTATGAGGAATACTGTACACAAAAATATTTTTTCTTTCTGTAGATATAAGTAACATCTATTTGAATTAAACAAAGCCAATAGCTCACCTGAGGATTGTGAAAAGCAGTTGTGTACTAGGAAGCAGTACAGCTAATTTACTCTTCCAGCTGTTATATGTGAGTCAGGATGTGTGTGTAGAGAAACCTTTTGTACAGAAATGTGGAGCAATTTTTGTTTATGAAGGGCCACAGAGGTGTGAAATGCCTCTGCTTTTACTTTATCATGAACCACAGAGAGCAATGTGCTCCCAGTTGCCATTCAGAGCTCAGGTAAGACCGGAGCTGTGAGCAACATCCTCATGCACAGAACAGTTCAAAGAGAAGCAGGGACTGTAAAGTGAGTAGTTCTTTGTTTTYCTTTTAATTTCTCTACGGGGAGATCCTACTCATCATCGTTGGCCATCTGTTTGCTCTTGAGGATGGCAGAAGGGACCTGAAAAAGATAAGTTAGCATAGCCCAACCTTGTCTCTGTGATGTACTAAGAATAGTAGGTGAGAGATGTAGGGAGCTGCATTTCAGGTGTCAGGGCTCTAACAGGAGAGCTCTGAGATCATTGTGGGAGTTGCTCTGTTGAGGAACAGAATATTCCTGTGCAATTAACAATCGAGTTCCTGTGCTGCAGTTGCATTTGTCACTGATGTTTGAGGAAGGAATTTAATTATATAGGATCTCTACCAAATGAATAAGTTCTTAAAAGAAAAACATTAATAAATACTTATTGAGACTGCCACATCTGAGGCCACTCTGCAAATAAATTTGTTGTGAGCTTCAGAATTAGCCTGTTAGTGTGAAAATCTTTGTAAAAGCTGCCGATGGGGTTTATTGCATCCATCATACTTGTATGATGGCTGGTTTTCCTTGGAAGGGATGTGAAGAGATACTCAAAGCACAGGTCTGGGAAGAAAGATGATTCTAGTTTTAAATTGCACAATGTAAATGCCTTTGATAACAAATACCTATGTAACTTTTAAAAATGTAACTTTTAAAAATGTGATTTTCCATTGAAACTGTTCATGGCAGGGAACAGAAAACGACAGACTAATAGAAGTCTTTTCTCCTGAAGAGCAGGATCAGTGGTTTCATAGCATGGAAAYGAAGTAGAGAATACAGTTTTTCTTTTTTGAGATCCTCGTAACAGGAGACCTTAATTGTAGGGAGGAGAGGAGGTGCAGTCTGAATACTGAATACTTCACTGTCCTTTTTAACGTAGAGAACCAGTTGTGTGTTATGGTATGCTGAACTGCCTTTAAAAGGTGCTTCAGGAACTAAGAGAGTACCATCTTTTTAAGGCTTAAAGATTGTTGATTGTTATGTCAAATTTGAGGTCTTTGATTGTAGTCAAGGAGAAGATGGCAGATGTAGATGACAAGACATTATTTCAGAGATTTTTCTGATGTGGTCCAACAATATTTTCTGGAAATTATACTGTAGTTATAGACAAAATCAAGTGATAACGTGGCTGGGTACAAAGCCAGAGACATTCTTTCACTCCATGTTGTTTCTATATGATGAATTTTGCATCTCTGCATATCTTTGAGYGACTATCTCCGAGAATCTGTGAAGATGATTCTTCTATAGATTTGAAGTCARTTGTGATTGATGAGTATGGTCATGCCAAAATTGGCAATACCTCCAGCCTGTGTGTGTCTAGAGTGCCCAGTCTGTCCAGATGGAAGATGATAACTGATTCTGTTCTATAGTAACAAGTGCCTCAAGTCACATGTTGCAAAAAWGTGCCTGTCTGCACATGTTGTATATGGTTGTGGAGGAATATGACAGAAATTGTTCACAGGTAGGARACAATCTCAAATACTGATAATGGAGAAGGCACTTCAGTTTTAAGGAAACGGAAGATTTGTTTACTACGGATATTTACAATCCAAGACTTTTGTTTGAATAAGACTTTTTTTTTCAGCAAATCTGATGCTAGAGATTGTGATGACAAGATCTGAAGACTATGAAAAATTGACCTTGACTCTARTAGAGCTGAGGGGCTAGATGTTAGTGCTTGTGCTAGATAAGTTAGTTCTGAGTTGTTTGCTGAATCTGTTGCTCTCCTGTTGTCAGCAGCTCTGCTAATCCCCAATATTTTAGTTTTATCTTTGAACAGTGTTATAGTGTCACTGAGACAAATGGTTGGAAAATGCTGTTCTTGACTCTTTTTTCCCCTTGTGAATTGTCAGCGTTTCAATAGTAACAATGTTCAATGCTTTCCCTTGGCACCAGACAAGGGATCAAACAGGATTGTATTCCAAGCGATGAAAACAATAGATGTGTTTGTTTGTTAAAGCACCTYCTTCCTTTTAGGTTCTAAATTCTGATGGTGCCTCAGTTTAACCACAGCTAAACCATCAATTGCTGTGTCTGGCAAACCTGATTGTAGTTCAGATCTGCTTAAATGAGAGCATTCATTTAAGAGCAGTTCAGAGAGCAGTTCCTTGTGAACAGGAGCAGGCATGGAACAGCACATGGTGCTTAGCCTGGACAGAGGCTGCAAAGCAGCACCCCAGGCTGTGAGTGCCAAATATTGCCAACAACATCAGCCTGATGTTCTGCAGAAGGTGCCTCCTACAGAAATGTGTGCATCTCTGTGGACAGGAGTTTGCTTTTTGGCTGTCTTGGAAAGTCTTCACAGGAAAACTCTTCCTGAAAACTGGTGGTAGAGAGAAAACATCCTTCACCAATGAGCTGCATGGAGTTTATATGAGGCAGTTACAAAGAGCAGGTGAACTTGTTGAGATGGAGGTTAGTCTCACCTGTGCATCATTACTGCAAAATAGTTACATTTCAAACTCTTGGCACAGAACCACGTATTTATTAGGCGTGAATTATCAGTGTCATCAGCATGTCATGTCTGCTGGTCCCTAGTCTGGGATTTCAATGGATTCTTCAGATATTTCTGCTTTCAGTTTATATCGTTATCTTTGTTCGCGTATCTTTTTCATCTTACACAGTTATGACCATAGTTAAAACTGGATAGTGTCCTGGCCAATCTTTTGAAATTTATCCTGTTCTGATGAATGGCATTTTCTCTTAACTGAAATAGATGTCTGAGGTCTCTTGCCACTTTTTTTTTCAGTTTTGACTCAAACAACCTTTCTATCTTTCAAGTTCTTTCWTCCTAATTCATTACAAGATTTTCCTGTTTTGCCTGTTCTTTCAAGTGTGTTAACCTGTCATTCAGCTTGAAATGATGTGTGGGTGAACTAATGATTCTTTTTGCTCCTGTCATCATAGTCCTGATAGCCTTTTCAGGCTTTGCAGCATATTTTGTCAATAGARTGAACACCCTAAATCCAGCATCTGAATCTTGTTATTCATTGCACATTGAAAACTCAATTTCAGCATTTGCTGGTAATTCAATTTCAGGGGTCATTCTTTAGGATGTACTCCTGTGTTTTAGCAAGCTGTCCTCTTGCACATTTTGAAATTAACTGTGAGGCAAAATGATAATTGTATAACAGGAAATAGGGGGATTTTTCATGGAAATTCGGAGCAAAACATTAAGCATAACAGAGATAGAGAGAATTAGAAATTGCAAAAATATTGTCCAATTACACACACATGCAGGAATTTAAATGGGCTGTTTTATGCCAGTGTGCCACATTGATGCTTTCTGCTGATAGGAAATTATATAGATAGTGGTGCTTAAAAAAATTAATACTTCTGACCGGGACCATGAATTTATGAGCATTAATTACTAGTGTTTATTCATGACTGGAATGTGATACAAAAATTGGATTTCCAAGTCCCAGAGAAAATGTATCAAGCTGGTTTGAAGCAGCCTTTGAGCTACTGAAACACTGAGAAATTTTAGGGGAGCTAAAAGCATCCCTGCTTTACACAATGCAGACCTTGCTGATGTGTGCAAATGAATCTTTTCCATTCGGTTTGACAGCTCACTCAGGRTACAAGGGAAATGAGCGAGTGGCTGTGTGGTATTTAGTTGCTGGCTGGTTTTAAACCACAACAGAAATGTGCAGTAGGCTATTGATCAGAGAGGCAGATATATATTAAATAAAAGGAGGAATGTTGAAAGACATTTATTGCTATCCCTGCTCTGTTGAGCAAATAGGCAAAATGGTTTCACATGTAGCAYTGGGTATTAAGCAAGACAAAGAAAGAAAGAACAATAAAGGAGTTTAAATCTTTGAGATAAAGCTAAGCAATATCCTTCAGAGAGTGAATGAGTGGAACAGCTTGTTAACTGCTCAGTGAAATGTAAAGTATACAGGCATCTCAAAATTACAGAGACAAGTAATCAAAGCCTGAAACAAAAATTAAAGAGGCAGCTGAATAGCCTGTGGAGATTTATTATAGTGGTATTTCTTTCTGTTTGTGTTAAACCTAGTTTTGTCTCTCTGGTAAAGAGGTTATTTTGGAGATCTTATATTACTGTATAACAGATTGATTAAATTTATGAAAAATTTGGAGAATGTTTATAGAGACTTTATGAAAAGAGCAGAAAACTTAAGTTGAAGTGAGTTGCTCTGTTAAAAAAAAACAAGTGAGTTGCTCTGTTAAAAAAGCAAAGAATCTGCAGTGTTAACCAAGGAGAGAACATCATACTGAACAGCCCCCATGGGATCTTTGGACCTCAGAGCTGAACCTAGATAAACCCTGGAAAACCATGGAAATAGGAATGTGCAATAACCCAAGACCTTAAAGTAGTTATGTATTTTAGAAATATTTCCTTTCTCTGAGCTGTGGAAGAATTTCTTAAAATGTTCAGCACAAGCCAGCACAGTCACCCTTCATTTTGGCTAATCTACATTACCTTTTCAGACAGGATACATTCCAGCTACTTATTCTATCTGAAATTTTAATATTCTTGAAATACCGAAGAGAACAAAAGGTTGAGACTTGTACCCTTTAACTCAGCAATAAGGACTTWATTGTTTTCGTTGAAGTAAATATAAGTACAGGTATTTTTTTTTTTTCCTTTTTAGTTTGGGTTGTAAGCTTACACAGATGTTCTATGAGAGCAGTAGCTGTCTTATACTGATAGTACTTTTTAAGGAGATGAATTTCACTATATTGTGAACGGTCAAATTGCATTGAAAGAATGTATTTACATGTGTCAGCAAGGTTTACATAGTGTAGAGCAGGGATGCTGTTAGCTCTGGTGAGAGGATGTACAGCAGTCAAAGTTGGCATCTGAATGTACTCATTTGAATATTTTTAAATGTATCCATATAATTATTTTTGAGATTTGAATATTTTACCTTTTATTCRCATTCTGCTTTGATAAAACTTAACATTTTCTAAGCATTCTTTATCGTGTGCGTGCAGAAATACAAGGGACTTTTAATGTGGAGATCACTAACTTTTTTTTTTGATTCCATTAAAAATAGAGGAATAATTTACCCAAGTGTTGGATTTGGTATACTATGTTTTTGATTTTTTTTTGTCTGTGGATGTTCATTTGTCCACTGAGGTCTCTTGGAGCTTTGGCAAGAGGTATTTGTGAGCACTGTCAGAACAGCAAGTCCTGATGAAGCACCACACAGTAATCTGGAGAGGGAATAGGTGGAAGGTGACAGGGCTGTGGCTCTGTCCTAAAGCATTATTTGAACCTCTTAGACCTCTACAAATGCAAATCCACTGCTTATGTTAAACAAGGAGGGAAAGAGAGGAAAAGCATCAGGTAGAGGAGATCCAGTAAARTATGACCTGACAGCCACAGAACAGACTTTTGAAGGGAAGGTTAGTTACAGATATAGGAATAAAAGACATTAAAACAATTACATTATTTAAGTGAAGGTTGATTGTATGAAGTTTACTTGATGTCATTTTATGATATTGGACTTTGAAAGAGCAATTGGAGAAGCTGGAGAAGGAAGGAATTAACCTAGGTACTGTATAATAAGAAAACTGGCTAAAAGGGATGCCTCATGGAAGGAATTTAATGAAGTGTTTCAGGCATGGCACTAAATGGAGACAATATTTATTATTTTATTTTGGGAAAATGTTTGTTATGGAAAGTCTTGTGCTAGCACAGTCAGTAAAAGGAATAGAATATTATGCAGGACAAATAGCAATGGCTTTTTAGAAATTGAAAGAGTAAAAGGGAATAGAAAGGTTCAGCCATTTGGGATCAATAATAGAATTTTGTCAAGGTAAGTTTAAAAAATACTATTATGAAGTTGAGGCAAATTTAAGGCAAATGTAGATTTGAAGGTTTACACAGAATTTCCTATTTTTGAAATTGCGATCTTATAAGSTATAGAACAAATTAACCAGAAAAAATGGTGGAAGCTCCTAATTCAAGCTTTTAAAATGAGTGTTGAAATGAACTGCAAAATTTTTATTAACAACAGAGGTCAAGGCAGAGTAACAGGGTTTTTGCTTTTCCCCTCATCTTTGTTTATTATTCTGAACGTTACTTAGCTACAAAATTGCAACTATCATTTGCAACTTTGTTCTTAAAAAGAAAAAAAATTAAAGAGATGCTTTTTATGTTGTTGAGCTATTTCTCCATACTTGAGTTTATAGAGAAATAAGCCCAAGCTGTTAAAGCACAGTTAAAAAAATTAATAGGTGCAAATGCACTGCATTTGTTTCCTTGGAAACATTCTATTGCAATTTCTTTCAGATGAGATGCAGTCGTTTTAAGTAGCATGTATTTAGGAGACCTTAATGAATTTGTCTYTGGATAGCATATAAATATGAAAAAAGGCTGTAGAAACTGGTGGAGCTACTTGCACTGCTGGTTTCTATAGAAACAGCCAATACATTGTCATGTACTGATGGTATTAGGAAGAACAAGGTAATTAAAATAAGATGATTTATTCAGTGCTTTAGAAAACTCAAGTTATTCTTCTCAGAAAAATCCTTCCTGTGGACAAAAAGTTCAAAGAAATATGGGGGGGTGTATATTTTCACTTGCATAACAGCATTTGGTTTTAAATGTTTGACATTCAGGGTCCTTTCTGAATGTGAAGGTGCACCTGTGTGTCTGGAGCACAAAGGTGAGCACAAAGCAGTCTGCTCTGTTTATTTGGGAGCCTCATATAGTGGCATCGCAGAGGAGAATCCTACACCTGTAGGATTCAGGATCCCAGGACAATCGATCCTGTGCTCCAGGAGAGACTGAAGCAAGCCAGGAATGGAACATTCCTCCTTTTGCAGTGCAAGTACTCAAATGAGAATCTGTCAGGGAATGACTGTTCCAGTTTCAGCCCATTTCTAGACACCCCTAGCAGTGACCAATACGCTTCTGAAGAACAAGAATAGAAAAGCACAGCAAATTTCTTTATCACAATTCCCAGCAATGGTTATCCAGGCCTCTACKTCAGAGTTTGGGGGCTTCCTGCCTCTTTGTCTTCCTTGGATCACTTTGAGTTTTCAGTGGAATTGGTTGTTCTTGATCTTTYTATATGTGCAGCTTCTTGTGGCAAGGAATTCGGCTTCAATATGTAGTGTTCGAAGAAGCATCTCATTCTGTGCATTTGAAGCTGCCTTTGGCTCATTTGTATTCTGAAGTCTTGTAATGGAGGAAACCATTCACMTTTTCTGTGACTCAGACGAACCTGCTCAGACTTTATTTTGAATCCTTTCAAATTTCTCTCAGCCATCTCATTTCTGTAGTAAGAATTCATTGTTTTTATTCTAAAAGATCTGTTGAGTTTCTCACAGAAATGCCATTCTGTATCTTCCTGTATGTGGATTTAATTTCTTATCCTATTTGAGATAATTTTAAATTAAAAAAAAACTGTTGGAAATAATTTTTTTTTTATAAATGGTTGACAATTTCCATCACAAGATTCTTTCAAGTAATCTGAAATTGGCTTTTAAAAAAGCCTGTGTACATTGTTCATATCTGAAATCTTAGAGATCAATACCAGATTAAGGTTAGCCACTTCTTTATCTTAAACAGTCTTTCCTTCCTTTTAATTATTCTCAAGATCCCTTGATAATCCTGGATTGTATCTCTGAAAACAGAGCTGGTACAAACAGGAAAAAACTTAAATAGGATAGAAAGGTTTTRTAACTGCAAGAAGAGAAATACATTAGTCTTATGTTAAAAGACTTTAAGCAAGCATGGCTAGTATGCTGATCTTCTTGCCTATGATATTGTCATGTGTTTTGGCTGAAACTGTCCCTATAATTCCTAGATGGGGATCAGAGACATATATTTGATTTGTCGTGTGTCTGTGGTTTGTTGTGAACATGTAGCTAAAAAGCAAATAGTAGTCTGCCTCGACACCTTACTCTCCAGAATAGATTGACATAAATGGTTTGCACTGCAATAGATAAAAAAAAAAAMAACCCTTCTGTTTTGTGGAAAAATAAGCTTTTCTGTAAGTTAAAATGTGCTTTTTATTGCTGTTGATGGTGTGGTATTGTTTCACAGAAGAAACTTAAATCAGTCCCCCTTTGCATTAATTACCCAACATGTCAGTAGGAAGAGGCAGGTTCGTGYCAAGTCACACAATCTAAACAGGTAGGACATGAAATGATTGAAAAGATATGCCCAGTTTTACAGGTTGGAAGCCATGGATCTGACTGATTAAGGGGTTTCTTTGCCGTATTGCCTGTAGTCCTGTTAGATTTGTTTGGAGAMCCCCTATCCTGATGCCCAGGGCAATGACTATGAAAGATCCTTTCTTTCTCAACAGTAGCATAACATTTGAGGTGCTGTTTGTAAAGTGCATTGCACAGAGCTTATAAGTGACCAGCACCGAGTTGAGGCAAATAACAGCTCCTGAATTGCTGGTGAGGAGGGTTTGAGATTTCTTGGCAAACAAATTACCATGCATGGTATGTGCTTTATGCAGGGAAGTATTGTGGAACACCCATGTGAAATATATACCTTGAATTCAGCATCACAGTGTGCTTTTCAAATCACCAGAACCATAAGAATCAGTTTGAAACTGATTTAATTTGCTTGAATTACCTTTCTTTTCAAAAGCCTGCTGTCATGAACTCCTGCCTTATTGAAGAAGYTTTGTTATTATGTTGGATTGTGTTGATACCAGAAACGATTAGGCCTTCCTTTGAAATGAATTCTTTTCTAAGCAGAAAATGCTTASATTGAAGAAGTGAACTGTTGTTTTCTAGCGCTGATCGGTGATAAATCTGCAAATGGCAAAAGAGCAGAAGCTGTTATTAACAATCTAAAGCCAGCAGGGTGGGCAAACTCGTGCTTTCCCCAAACAAGTTCCTCAGGCATGCCATGAATTAATTGCCTGAGGTAGAACAAAGCAGGTTTAATTATGAATACTTTTCTGAGCAGGAATGTTGCAATTAGTTATTTTTGAAAGCTGTCTTTATGGGGCAATTGAAATACTGTGTATATCAAGTTCCCAGCTGCTATTCAAAGTGTTAATTTGCTGTTCTCTGAGTCAGTTCTTACTATGTGGTTTGAAGATAAAACAGCATGGTTTTTGTGAGGTATGTATCAAACATACAAAAAAAGAAAGTCTTTTGTACTAATTTTGATAAATATAGTTTCCTGTTGCTAAGCTAAGGTATATAGGTAATTTGGCTACATATCCTATTAAATTACAGACAAACAAACATTATTTAGTGATTACCAGTGAAAATGTTTAAATTRATAGTTGCAGTTTTTGTAAGAACCCAACAGGTTTTCAGCAAAAATTAAAAGAATTTGCACATTACCAACTTCACAGTATCTTCTTTTTCCTTACCAAGAAATGCCTCTTCCTTCAAAACCTGTTAAAARTAAGTCTAAAACCTAAACCCTTTACAATGTTGGACACCATGTGTGTATGGATATGTACCCACATTTCACAAGATTGGGGTTGTTTTAGATGATGAAGAGCTAAACAGTACGTCTATGATTTTCCTCTTTAAGAAAATATTAAATAATCTCTAAAGAATTCAAAGTATCATGAATAATCACTTGAAAGTTTGCTGTCATTTGTTGTTCTAGATCATTGTTCTTAATTTCCCAGCACTAACTGGCTTTTTTTTTATGGCTTTGTCACTCTTCCTACACTTGTGCTGCTCCATGCTTTTGCTCCTGCTGACTCTGGTTGGAACTTGTCACTTCTGAGAAGGTTCCTGCTGCTAAGTAGCTGCCTCCTCAGTCTGTTGGGGTGGTTCTGCCTTTTGTGTCCACTCTTCTCAATTTAACTTCGTTCTTTTCCTGCAGTTCCTACAGCTATCAGGTTTCTTTATAGTTTTCCTTTTCTCATTCCAGGCAGCTATTATATTTTGTAGGTTTTTTTTTCTTTTTTTAGTTTGGGGTTTTATTTTGCATTTTTGCTCCTATGAAATAGCTTCATTTTCTACTTTACTAATGAACTATAGACTTCCTTTTATAACTCTGTGAAGAAATATGCATGGTGATTTCTCCATAGAGAAAGTGGAGGCTATAAATATGGAAATGTCCCTTTTGGCTTTACAAAGTTTAATTGCTTTGTATATTATGCAGATTCTGAGGCTGTAAAATCTGATGAGAGCAAGTAGTACATTTGTATATTCACCATCTTARAAAAGCAGGCAGATTGCTGAGAAACGTGCAAGTTTTTTGAGTATGCAGGTTTACATTTTGTTGCTGTTATTATGGGGTGTGTAGGGAGCTTGCATGGCTGAGGTTCTTTGCTGAATGCAAACGTGATGTTTCTAAACTGCSTATTTCACTAAAGCTGTGAAAAGCAACTTGAGCAGCTGCTGCTGCCATCCTTCTGCATGCTGAGATTGCAGGAAGCAGARCTGGAAGGGACCTCAGGACATCCACTAGCAGACCACACCCTAAAGCAGGATCAGCTTTCCTAACATCTTCCCAACAGTCATAGATTTTTGAGCTTTTGAGGCAGAAAATCAAGAAGTTCTCATGCTGTGTTTGACACTTGAAATTACTTTTCTTTTGTTGGTGAAGGTATAGAACAGAGATGTAATCCAGGAAATTTCATTGTGACACCTGCAGATTGTTTGGTTGTTCTTTTTTTAAAAAGGTATCTGCAAATGGTCTGAGCCCTGAATTTAGTAGTCACTAGGTATATTAGCATTTATTATAAGATAGGCACTGAAATGCCTCACAAAGTTAGGAGTCATTTCAGGATAATGCTTTAAGCACTTTCTCCCGTCTGTTGGTTTTTCTAGTGACATTAGAAGAAGGACTAACCTCTGAACACCCTGTTGGAAGTGCAGGCTGCTATGTTTCAGCTATCTTGGAGAAAGAGAGATTCAGATATTAATAACTAGGAGTCTTCCCATGTCCTAGTTTCAAGGATCACCATATTCAGAGAGATGGTTTGCTTTGATCTGGCCACTTGCCTTGAAGTTTCTCTTCACTGGAGGCAAAACAGAGAAAAAAGAAAGCAAAAGTATTGATTTGCAAAATTCAAATTAGACAACATAGATACAGAATTTCATGAAGAGGGAAAGAAAGGAAATTCAAATAGTTATGTATTCCTTAAAATAGTTAAAAATATTTCTTACTTTTAAAGATCCAGCTTACAGGCTGTTAAAATATTCAGAAACCCAAGGCCCATATCTATTCCTGCATGGATCTAACCCACTTTTTGGGTACAGTCAGAATCTCCCCTGGTGCAACTTGCACCAATTACCCCTCCTCTTTCCCACATAACTCTTTGTAAAAAGGGAGYTTCCATCACCTTTGTACCCACCCTTTAAATCCTGGAACACGGTATTCTTTAAATCTTTTTTTTCTCAAGACTAAGCAAGCCCAGTTCTCTCTGCCTTTGCTTCTGTAGCAGCTTCCTAATCTTTTGATCATCTTTGTTGCCCTTCTGGTCCCTTCTCAGGCTGTCCCCCTATCTTTAGTATAGCATGGGCAAAACTGAACACAATGTTCCTTCCAGGTGTGGCTTGAAAAGCGCTGACTCGAGTGGACAGTGACTCTTTTATCTCTTCTGGTGATGCCTTTGTTGGTGCCCTCAGCACCCAGTGGCTTTGCTGYGCTGTGCACTGTTCCCTCGTGTGTTTGCTGTGCATGAGGACCCTCAGGTCCCTCTCCACTTTGGGCACAGAGCTGCAGCTCCTGCTGGCTGCTCCCAGGCTGTGTGTGTTGCTGTACAGACACCTGAGGTGGTTGGGCTGCTGGGTTCATCTTGGGAGGCAGCTGAGGGGCATTTGCTGCTGCTCTGGCTGGCCTGGCTCGTGCCCAGCTGCTTGCAATGGTTTGGTGTTGACATTTTGGACACCCCAAAATCCCCGAGTCCTGCAGTTCAAAGCCCAGCTTACCAAGTGGGCCATCTTGATGCCAAAGATTCTTTTGCCTCTTCTAGGGATTCTAGAAGTATTCATATTGTAGAAGGGATTTTGTGTAGACCCATCTTCACAACATTGTGTTGTTTAAAACTCTTTCTGCATCTTACTCTAATTCCTTGGTGGTTTACAATAGAATCTTATGTATACATAAATATATAAATTGTACAAACCGATGCTTTTTAAAATATAATTTTCCTCTATGTTGACTCTTTATATACATTGACCAAGCCATTTACAAGCTCTAGTACATTTACGTTTTAAACTGAGTTATTTTTTTGATGTTTAAAAATAATAGATAATTTAATGGAGGTAATTATTAATACAGAGAGGGAAAACATAGTTTATCATATTCTAATCTGTCAAAAAATAACAAACTCTTTTATCCCCTAGGTGTTAAGAGTGTACAAAGCTGCAGTACAACAGACTTTGGATATCCTCTTTCTCCCTGAAGGAAGAGAATTTCTTACAAGCACGGATGCAGTGAGCCGAGACTCGGCTGATCGTACCATCATTGCATGGGACTTCCAAAGTGCTGCAAAAATCTCCAATCAGATTTTTCATGTAAGATTAACAACCAGTTTTGTTTGGGTCATGATTTAATATTTCGTACTTGTCAGTGTAATAAAAAAAAAGCATTTGATTTTCAATAAGGTCTTGTATAAGATGCTCTTCATGTGAGTTGATGACTTTGTTTTAATACTTAACACTTAATTGTTATTAAAAAATAACCTTGAAGACTGAGAGGTCTCCTTGTGTTTAAAATATTTACATTTCAGTGCTAATTCATTGACATCTAAGCTATATTTAGGCAAGGACTCTGCAGCGTCATTGTGGTTTGCCACTGGTGCATGGCAGTAGCTGCTATAGTGCCACCTTTCTTTTCCCACACTTTTTCATACATTTTTCATCAGCTGCAATGAGGGCTATTGACAAGCTGAGTTTAATATTCACACAGTAATAGCAACTTGATACGTGCATGTAGATACCTAATACAGCATAATCACAGAGGCAAAATTTGCATTTATCAGTGCAGGTGCAGTATTTCTCAGTCATCTATCCAAGCAAGACATTTAATGGGCTAAATCGTCTAGAAAGGCTGACAGCTTCAGAGAGATYACCAAAGAAGTTAATAGAAAATTTCAACTCCCTGGGTCTATTTTGAAAACCCAAGTCTAATATCCTGTGTAATATAATATGATTGAATTGTATATAGATGCTTTTGGAAATCCTGAAATGAACAGTAGTACTCTGCTGACAAGGACACATAGTTGATGATTTAATGGGTTTGTTTAGTGTTTAATTTCCASAATTGTGTCTTTGTAAAATATTGGATCCATCAGTATCTTGGATAGACAATAGGAAAGGAARAAAGAAACAACTGTGAATATGTAAATTACAGACCAGAAAGGTTCAGCATCAAGGAGTAACAAACAAACGTGACTACAGCACCTCTGAAATGGACTTTTTCCCCCTTCACTTTTCTGCACTGTGAATAAACAAAACGTGGTRATGATTTTGCAAACTCTGCTTCACTTTTCTGGATTTCACCTTTGAAACTTTTGAGATGGGAGAGAACTCCTCAGCTGCCCAGACAGACTAGATCTCAACATGACTTGATCTATTGCTTGTCTGCATAAACAAAAGAATAGTTAAGAGCTCTAAAATAACCCATTATCACAGCATACTCAACAGCACAGTGCTCCTGCACTTGTGTGTACTTTCTGATCCCATACTTCCAGACCCATTTTCTCTGCAGAAGCACACAGTGCACTGTGCCCAATACTTTGCAGTACCCACAGTTTCCTTCCCAGTCCTTCACTTCCAAATCACACAACAAAACTCATCTGATGTCCTTCCCACCCTATCCCACAGCCTGTGGTGTCCAGTGGTCACTGTCAGCCTGGGGTTCTTCACGTGCAGAGGCATCCCACGGGCAAAGATCTCCTAATCTGTCTTCATGGCATAAAAACTGAGCACTGTGTCTTTAGGTTAGATGGAAACTAAAAGAGGTTTGGACCTGGTGGAAGTCTTGTGAGAGCAGTTGATTTCTGGACTCATCATCAGAGTTTTGAAAATAATCTTGATTTAGTCTTAAATAGGAGCTGTAGAGTAAAGCCAAGTCTTATTAATTAATGCAGATATTTATGAATTTGCAGCCAGCAGCAGCCTACATCACTGTCATAAGGAGGCTAGTAATGATCTCTTTTTTTCTTCTTCTTTTTCATAAGAATGGGATGGAGAAAAGTGTCTGTTTCAATCAGATATTTTCTGTTCCTGTCAGTGTGGCCAGAGCTGGGAGGCTGGAGAGTTTGAGAACTGTGCCAAATAGCATGGAAAGCACAGYATGGCTGTGGAGCAAGGGGTATGGGAGAAGATTCACATTCAGACTTTGGGTTTCTTTGGGTAGGAAGAGGATTGAAAATCATCTGTTTGGAGTTACCTTTCTGCAGCTGTTCTGCAGCATAATTATGATTCAGAGAGATATGGGATTTTGGTCAATATCTAGGAAATCACGGTAGAAGTTTGGTTTAGCATTTGTCTTGATGTAAGACTTCCAGTGGTTTGTAAGAAGTATCTTTAGATAATGTGTATTATGGAGATGGCTTATGTATTCCTTGCCCTTCATGGGCTCTCAAATATGTCAAAAGATAACTTGAATTGTTTGAACAAAGCTTTTGTTTGAAACAACAAAACTTCCTTTAAAATCATTTTCAGGAGCGTTACACTTGCCCAAGCCTSACCCTGCACCCAAAGGAGTCTGTGTTTGTTGCTCAGACCAACGGGAACTACATGGCTTTGTTTTCTGCCCAGCGACCCTACAGAATCAACAAAAAGAAAAGATACGAAGGACACAAGGTATCCTTCCCCGACAGGAAAACTCAATACCCAAGTTTAAAAGGAAGAGAGCAAAGCACCTCTGTTTTTTATGTCTGCTAATAGTGTTTTATTATAAATGAGTGATAGCTATTAATTGCCTTAATTTGCTTTCCCATGCGCCAGTCTATTTTGAATCGTATACACTCTGAAGAAAATAGTTATCAGAAGACTTTATGAATGTCTAATGGCTTGATTAAATAAAATTTTTATATAGCTATGTCTTAGTAAAGACCTGGAGAAGTCTTTAGTGTRTATTTATTTAAAGATACATGTGTTTTGTACTATATYAATTTTCAGTATACCACAGTGAATTTTCTAATCAGCATCAAGAGTTACACTTGTTATTGTTTTTCACAGGTGGAAGGATTTGCTGTGGGCTGTGAATTTTCTCCAGATGGAACACTTTTGGTGACAGGAAGTTCAGATGGCAAAGTGTTTTTCTACAATTATCATACTTCAAGGATCATTCGCACTTTGTCTGCGCATAAAGAAGCTTGTGTGAGTGCAATCTTTCACCCAGTCTTGCCGTCGCTCCTTGCAACATGTGACTGGGCTGGAGAAATCAAGATCTGGCAATAACAAGCAGGGTTACTTTTCAGGATGTCTCTCTCCTGTTAGTCTGTCAAAGGCTTAGGAAATAAGCCAGAGTATGGAATGTGAAATTCTGTTGGGATGTGTTKTAAGCAGGAGAGAGACTGTTGTCTTTTCTTCCTTCTTTCTTTGTGGCCTCTACATTTATGCTGTTAAGGTGGTCTTGTGGTTAGCTGCTGAGCAAAGAAGTCCTACTCTCTCCCTCAGCCCTGAAGACAAATTTTAACCCTTTTGTGTCAATCTTCCAGTGCTTATCTAGTCCCACTTTGCTTTGAGTATCTAAATTTAAGAAAATTATTGCTCTTTTATGTATCTTTTCAATGCAGCTTTCTTAAACCAGGATTTATCATAGAATCAGAGAATCATTTAGGTTGGAAAAGACTTAAAAATYGTTGAGTCTGAGCTTTAACCCAGTACTGCCAAGTCTACCACTAAACCATGTCCCATAGTGCCACATCTACAAATCTGTTAAATAGCTCCAAGAATGATGACTCCACCACTACAGTCATCGTACTGACRAAGTTTTTTCYATTATCCAATCTAAACCTCCCCTGTCCCAACTTGAGACTGTTTCCTATTATTCTCTCCATAAGCTGAGGACGTGCTAGTTAACAGAGGATGACATTCAAATCAATTAATATCTATTCCATCTTTCTGGGATGTTTTATCCCACTTGTTTGAGCTACTTTAGCTCCTGACCTGATCACAGAAGGGCTAGAGAAGCAATGATGTAGCTCAAGGCAAAAAAGCTTCTATGCACAGGAAGGGGGAAGATCACAGAGCAGCTTCTGATAATGGATAGTCTGTTATCACCTCAACCTGCCATAAAATGCCTTCTGAGTGTTCCAGGGAAAGGTGTGGCAGATAGCTTCAACCTAATTTGAAGTCAATACATTTGTGTTTTTGAAATCATGATGTTTAGACTTGAGTTTTAAACTTACTTTATGACTGTATATAAACAAAATGAAACTATGTATAAATATTTTTTAGGGAAAAAATAAACTTTTTTTTTAGTACATGATATCTGTGTTTATTCTATTATTAAACTTTTTTGTTTAGTACATGATATCTCTGTTTATTCTATTATTCATGACAAGTTAGTGCACAAGTCTGTAATGAAATCGATGCTTGCAGGTGAAAAAAATTAACACGATACGCTAATTTATTGCAAACAGATATGCATTTCTCTGTGCTTCTTGATGTCTCTTGGACACAGAAAACTGTCATCCTGCTATTGAGTGTAAGGGATGTTCTCTGGCACTCAGACAGGAGCTGTGCTATTCCACAGCAAAAATAAAGTTCATTAGGCTATTATTGTGTATTTACTTATATAGAGAGATTGTTTGCAAGTGYATTTTAAATTTTAGTTCCCTGCACTTGCTTTGTTCTAGGAGATATTTTATGTGCATGTGTGTCTATATATATATATGAAAAATGATACGTCTATTCATCACATAAACCATATGTATTCCTCTACTTGACTCCACATAAACTKGTGTCACCTTGTAGTGAATGCTGTAAGCTTGTCTTTGGTCTGGTTAGTCTRTAAAAGGGTTTTAACATACACAGGAGAATTGTGCTGAGTGAATTGTCTCTGTCATGGAATCCAGAAACCATCTATAGCAGCAGCTTTTCCTCTGTAGMATCTTTTTATTCTTTTRGTTTTTCTTATTGGCACAAATGCAAGGGGTTTTCTCCATTTTTATGCTCAGTTAAAGAAGCTTTTTCAGAGAAAAATTTTCAGAATACTTTTGCAAGCAGYAGATTGTACTTAATTAATGAGAATAATGTGCTCCATTGGTTTGTAGTTTATGTTCCTAATTGCCTGTGGTAAGAAATAAGCCTATACCATGACTGTGGGTCCAGTTATATTGAAGTCTGGACAAAGATAYTTTGGCTGCATGATTTTAATCATCAGCAGCTACGATGGGTTTTAACACAGGGCATTAAATTTAAGTGAGTCTTGCAAGGTAGCGAAAACAACTTTTTCTTTGTTTCTCAGATTGTCCTTAATTTCTTGCTTCCTTGTTCAGCAATGAGCTGTTCAACAGGAACCTGAAGTTTGCACTTCTCTTGACTGGGCCTCTAGTACACAGTACCTTTAAATAGAAACCGCTTCAGTGGTTCTGAGTTACCCCTAATTCAAGCTGTGGGATCCTCATAAAAGTCAGGAGTTCAGCTGGAAATGAAGTAGACCTTGCCTGTTGCTGGGCAGGCTGGATCCCAACTGCACAGCATTTTCCAATGGGATGGCTCTGTGTTCTTCCCTCCTGGTGTTTTAATTCAATGCTTTTGCCACTTAAAACCTTCTGGCAGCCAGGTGTGTGTTCTATGGAGGATGGGCAGCACTGCAGTTGTTCCTGTCACAACCTGGTATCTCCACAGGATCTGTTTTGTTAAGTACACCATTGAGAGAGGCCTCTGAAATAAATGTGAGCTCATGACAGAAATGCCCTCTTGGATGAGGCCCCAGCTGGTGTGAACACTTCTCTCCATCTGAAGGAACTCTCAGCACATTCAGCCTCAGCAAGAACACATCTGGACAGAGGGAAGGTCCTGAGAGAGCCGACTGTGGGAATCATTGCATGTGTTGTGTAGAAGAGTAACTGCAATTTGCAAGATTGCCCATGCTGTTGCTTAAACTTAACTTGTGTGCTGAGGAATGATCTGGTATCTGGCATTTATCCCTCCTAAAATTATCTTACAGGTATAAATTTTAGACTATTTGAGGGATGGAGAAACCTAAATTTGATTAAAAGTAGTAGAGAAAAATAAAAGAAACTTGAAACTGTATCRTCTTAAAGAATATTAAAGTTAGAATTGTGTTTGTGTCCGGTTTCCAAGATGGCAGGAGTTTAATTATTTAGAAGATCCAGTCAAAGGTTTTATAATACAATGAAATTATTTTCACAGCATTATCTTATTAAAATTTCTTTTTAATGTAAAACTATTAAGACACAGACTGAAATTTAGTCATTGAAAATATTTTATAAGAGTGGTGTCAATTAAGTTTCACTATGATTCRAACACAAATTCTTCCTTGTTATCTTATGTAATGAACTGTAATTAAAAAATACCCACATTATTCCATCACTCTGTAATTACCAAATACTGTTTGGGCTACAAACAAGGATTATTACAGTCAGATGAAGCTTTTAGAATGTAATGAATTGTTGGTTAATTAATTTTATTCATAAAATTGTAATCTGTGAATTTTTGCATCTTGCTTTAGGAGAAATTCTTTTAGCTTTATATAGAGCTCTCTAGGGCATCATATGTTAGCGCCAAGGCAGAGTTTTCCAGCATTTTGAAATGGTCTCGACTGCGTAGATAAGCAAGCCAGATGAATTTTAATCTATTTTGTACTGTACCAAACAGTAATAATGCCAGTCTCTTCCACTTTATTATTTGCTACTGGAGCATTATTAATTTGKGGTGTCAGAGGATGCAAGCTATTCAACTGTCTTTATCTCAAAAACCTGCTAATTAGCAGACAGTTGTTAGACTCATTGTGTTCACTCAGCTGAAATACTGTTGGTGAGTCACTATATTTCAGCTTTTGGCTTCATCATGAAAATAAGGTATGGCATTACAATGGGATTACTCTTTCTGTAGGGGAAAGGCAAATGTAAAGCTACAAGAATAGGGCAGAACAGAACAAACCAGGAAGATCAAAAAATTGTGGGATCTCAAATTTCTTGCTAYCCTTGTGAAAGAATTTGGCCTTCATTAAACTGAAAATATTTGCCTTGCTTTCTTCAGCCAGCCTTGATCATCTTGTCTTAATCCCAGCTCCTCCTAGTCACTGCTTGCATCCTCACCRTTTAATTTTCAGTTTTTCTGTCCTTGTTTCAGCACTTTGTCTTCTGCATTTAAAGATGTAGTAGCCTATGCTCTCACACTACATTCATCTTCTCCTTTTTTCACTGTGCTCCAACTTCATTCTTTCAGGCTTTCATTCCAGCTGTCATTAGAAAGGCAGGCAGAAGTCCCAGAGCACTTTACACTCCATTCTTGCCTGTTTCCCAGTTTTAATGAGGCTTATTACTTTTGGAGAGTCTCCCCTCTTCCTTAGCCTCTCCTCTGTCTGCTTCTCTGTCTGCCTTTGATTACTGCTTTACTGTCTTGCAGATCCTTTCTATTAGTTCATCTCTTACAAGGCTACCTTGTCAGGAGTGCACTTTGGTGGGAAAAAAACCAAAGAAACTGTACCCACCAACCCTCAGAGTTATTGCCACTTACAGGGCTTTGGTTCACAGAGAGCAGAAACTGCATTGCCTTCAAATGAATTTAAATGAGATGTGCTCTAAAACCATATTTAACATGTGAGAGCTGGTAGGACTAGACTGGGCATAGTTCAGAGTATGCCCTATTCCCCCAAATGCTTGTCGGTCAGATACTGTGATTTCAGAAGTGAGACAAACTACGTTTACTCCTGTTAGGCCTCACTCCTTGCAGACGTAGATGTAGCCTCAGAAGTTTCAAAGAGCCTTTGGTGCTTTCCCTGCTCTTTGATAAATTTCTCACTTCTCTATTCATGACTCACCTCTCTGTGCAAAGTGGTCATAGTCTGATGTTTTCACACTTCAAAGAATGGAAATGCAGGGAATTAATTTGTGAGGGGAAAAGAAAGCAGTTTCAGAGGTGCTTGATCTCAAGTGGCAGTGAGATAAGTTGGCCCCAGCCCCAGAGCTGGATGGATCCTGCCATGTGTGCAGGACGACTCCCAGCTGGGACAGAGCATGGCAATGTGATGGGAATGATGGGTCTCCAGAAGGGAGTGGGGCTCCCTGTGCTGGGTTTAGGTGGAGGATTAAAAGAATTCCGTTTATTTACCTCCCATTCCCAGTCCCTGGTTAACCTACCAAGCTTATTTGAAGGCTACCAGAAAGTACCTAGGTACTGCACAGAAATGATAAAGTTTCATCCAAACCTGATTCTCACTACATTTTCACAATTTTGCATAAGTGCCTCTTAAAATCAATCTAAAAACTTTTGCAGGAAGGCTTTGGAGAAGGTTGAATTTCACTGAGGTTGAAAGTGCCTGAAGTTATGGTCCAGACAGTTTCAGCTAGACGGATTTGTCTCCAATTTCCATCAGCAGGGCAGCAAAGCTCGGGTATCGTTCTGAGGGAGATTTGTGCTGAGAAAATGTTTGAAGTGTATCCTTAGAAGAGCAACTTACATAACAGCTTGTGCATAAGTGTACCTTCTCTGGCACAAACCTGAGAAAGCAATTTCCCTGTGTTCAGATTATTGCTACTTGTTTATAAGTAAGTAGCAAAGAATTGCCTCAGAATATCTTTTAGATATATCTTCACCATGAACTATGTTGTTTTTCATATTTTATTGCATAACCACATCCTTTGCTGGCTTGCCACTAAGAATTACAAGTAAATTGCAGAGCTCTTCCACCTCATGGTCCACAGGAAATTATTTAATCTGAATATGAGGTAAAGAATGTCATAACTTACACATATAATTTCTATATATATATATATATATTATAAAGCAAATTAATTACTTTGATTCATTCTCTTTCCTCACTTTTTCAATCCTTGCTAAGGCAAGTTATTGCTTTCAAAAATAATTTCTTATAAATTAAGATAAAGGATCTATTAGCTCCAGCCAGTCTGGGTGGTTGGTTTGCACATCTTTGCTATTTGTTTTAATGCATGCAATTATTTGAAGTTCAGACACCAGTTCAAATCATGTGCTGCTTTTAGTATAAAAATGAAAATGTGTATTATGCCATTAATATGAAACATGCAATCTGTGAGCTCTAGGCATGCAATGGACTAATTTTTCTTTGTTGCAACCTCAAACAGGCAATGTTTTGACCAGATACATATCCTCAGAATCTGGGCTAAAGCAATGAAGTGAAATCTTAATCATGTCCAAAACCTCATCTTTATACTTCTCAAAAATCAAACATGAGAGATTTTTTTTTTTTTTTAAAAGAAATTCCTAGGAGATTGTAATACTGGTGAGGGATAGAGACATTGATTTCCTTCTACAAGTTCAAAGGAAGTGACCTCTCTTTTCAGTTCACTGTTACTAATCTCAAACTCTCTTCACTTTAGGCTCTTCCCACTTAATGTCTCAAAAACTAAATGTCTGTTGGTGAGTACTCAGGTGAATCACACCCTAGAGTGTAAAGATTCCTGAGTCATTGCATGCTCTTTGTAGGATGTGTGATATGCCCAGWTCTAAATATACATAGAAATTCCAATTACTTTTTAATCACAGACAATTTGTTTATCAAAGATCATAAACCAAAGACTGTTAGCAAGCCCCCTACAKCCCTTAGTCCAAGACTCAGTTCTGCTGTGCTTTTATGTAGCACTTACATGGACCACATGTGTGACTTTCTTTTCTGGAGTGGGGGAAAAGGTGGCAGCACAATCTGAAAGTTTTGTAGGAGCTTAGGAGGAAAAGGGAGAATATCCTTGGAGAATGAGTGCCAATGTCAGGTGACGAATGGTGTGACAGAAGAAAAGCAAAGAAAGGCGAGATGACAGGAGGGAGGAATGGGTGCAGCTGGTCATGGGGCTTGACAAGGGGATTCAGTGAAGGGTTGAGTGCCCCTCAGAGGTGCACACAGCATGGCTGAGTCAGGGAAAGCAACCTGGCCCTGGAAGTGAGGGAAAATATGAGACATGAATAAAAAGAGAACGAGGGTGCAGTTGTGGGAAGATGTGGTGATTTGGTGAGCAKTGTTTGCTGGGGAAGGAGCAGTCGTGCCCTTGGCCATGAGTGGCTGTTCAGGAAGCTCTCATGGGCTGGGGCTGTGCACGCTGGAGTTGGTGAACTGGGAAAGGATCTGCCAGCTGGACACTGCTCTGGGCAGTGCCTGGCTGGACTCTGGGGTGAAATGGGAAAGGATCTGCCAGCTGGACACTGCTCTGGGCAGTGCCTGGCTGGACTCTGGGGTGACCTGGGCACAGCCTCCCCTTGTCAGAGTCTCCACTTACCACACCTGGGGGTACCTTCATGGTCCTGAGATGGACAGACCTCGCTGCACTCATCCTGTGACCTTGCCAGATCTGTGAAGGTCAGGGTGGCCTCTGGCTGCCAAACCTGCCTCTCAGCTGTGTAACTTGCATTGCCATGCCAACCACAGCCAAGAGCTTTTCTTTGGCCTGTCCTGCACCTATTTGCAAAAACCAACATAAATGYGCTGTAATTTGTGGCTGTGCTTGCAGGACAAGCCCTCAGCACTTTAGTGCTCAGTTAGTAACTCTGGCACTGCCACAGCAGTCTGGTCACAGCTGCTTCGGCGACAGGTGAATTGCTGTGTACTTCCTTGGATAATTGGCATTTTGAGAGCTTTACAGAGAAGGCAGTGGAGACAATGTGTCATTATTAAAATAAAGACAATGCTTTTGGGATTCCAGCATCTGATATAATTTACATTTGGACCTCTGGTCTCTACTTCAGAAGTGCAATTTTAAATAATCTTTTTATTAATGATGTATACAATGTTTTCCTTGTTTTTCAATGTATTAGCTGAGCTACYGCATTAATTATGCATCTTTGGGGATTTTTGCTATTTGGTGCATTTTGAATGCCCTTCAGAGAGAGGGAGGTTTGCAAGTCTGACAAGGTTTCACTGAGGGAATAAGAAATTTCTCCTCTTACTTTTCCAATTGCTTATAATAAGTTGAATGCTGTCTTTGGTGCAATTGAACTAAATCCACTGGAATAGCAGAAATGTGTCCTTTTTTGATAAAAGAAGAGCATTACCTGGGCCTGGGCTGAAGTGCTTGCATTTTGGCCAATACTCATGGGTCTCTCATACAAAATTCCTGTGTTCGAATTTAGATGTGCTCCTAAAAGTGACTCAAGGAGGCTCAGTTTAGATATCAGTAAAAGGTTTTTYAYGCAGAGGGTGGCTGAGCACTGGAACAGGCTCTGCAGGAAWGTGGTCACAGCCCCAGCCTGACAGATGTCACAGAGTGTTTGGACAATTCTCTCATGCCCATGGTGTGACTCTTGGGGTGTYCTGCCAGGAGCTGGACCTGATGATCACTGTGAGTCCCTTCCAACTCAGAACATTCTGTGATTCTATGAAATGCTTAACATATGAAGCTGATGTTCCACCAAATGGAAACTCCTCCTTTCCTCATGCAATGTGTCTCTTTGTGGGTCTGGACTTTGGCGCTACAGAGATTGCTTTGCTCTTCACATTTTATTTCTGCAGGAATGTACAACAGTGAGCCCTGAGCCTCCTTTCCTCCCTCTGTTCTCTACCCACCCTAATTCCACATGTTTTAAAGGATTCTGACACATTCCCTTGGGAACTGCAGTCCTAAAAAGTGAGGRTAATGACCTTTTCAGTGTGTTTTAAACTGTCTTTTACTTAGGTGTCTGTCAAGGGAGTAATTTGAGAGAAATTGTATTCTTCGTAATCTGCACTGAGATCGGATTACACCATTTTAATTTGAGTTGGGAAGCCTAGCTGTACTTAGCTTTTCACCAAAATCCTCTAGTTCAATAAATTCCCATTTAGTTTTGCATTAATTATTCCTGAACCTGAGCTCTTCTTGAAAGGTGGCAACTGTATGAGCGAATACAAAATAGCTTTGTGAGAGAACTTGTCAGAGGAAAATTTCGGCAGTAGTTTGAGTAAATGATAGAAAAAGTATCAATGGGCTCTTCAGATATTTTCTAGAGGGATGTTATTTTTCTTCATAACATAAGGGCTCATCATTTGCTCCTGAAATTAATAGCTCTGTGTTTATTTTTAGCAATCATAATTAGACATGAGTTTGCTCTCTGAATGCTTACATTTCAAATTCTAGTCATTCCCCTTTGAGCAAGTACTGCTCTGAATCTCTGGGAGAAAAATTCATGACGATTAAGTATTTTTGAAGTGTTACAACATTATCTGGGTGATTTATTTCTACGTTCCCATGGGACACAGTCCCATCCATGAAGTCTCTGTAAGAATGCAGGATTTCYGATAAAGGCTTCCACAGCACATCACTGTGCAGGTCACAACATTCTACACTGACCTCTTCTTTCTGCTTGTCGTGGGTTTTCACCTGATTTTTCCCAATCCGAGTCACAGCACCACAAAATGTTGTGGTTTGGACTGTGCCGAAAGCCAAAAGCACTGCACTCACRACGTTCTCTCCCTTCCCCCACCGGAGAGGAAGAAGGGAGAGCAAAAACTCAATTAACACTAAAATTTATGRCTTTCAGATAACRTAACATAATTGAGAGAAAGATACATRTATGCTCCAGAGAATGGTCAGACAGGCTAAATAACTTAAGTTGCAAAATAGATTTATTACTAAAAGCTACTAAGAATACTACTGTACTGGGGAGGGGAACAAAGATAGGGAAAACTTTACAAGGAGAAGAAAAATAAAAACGGACATTTTAAGACACCTGTTATCCTTTCCAGGGACCCGTCTTTGTCTCAGGTCACCCCTCTCCACTCCCCCRTGTCTTCACACACRCACAGGGGACAGGAATGAAAGTCTAACATAGATCAAACTACTCATTACGGTTGTCATCCAGCATCATAGGAGAAGCGTTCTTACAGCTCCTAGCTGTGGAAGTTCTTTTCCCAAGAAACAGTCAGTGTATAACTKCTGATGGCAAGGGAGTCTTTTCTTTACCTCGCAGGAGAAAGGAAAGAATGTTCCTCAAGGCCAAACTGTGTTGTTTTAGCGGCGTTAGAGCACTATCACAAATCTCCTGGCAGAACACAGCTTCTTCCAAGCATCCACTTCTTCTTAGCATCAACTCGTTTCAATCATCGTAGGGGAGGGGGCGGGGCCAAGCCTCTTCCTCTGGTTTTTTTGGCTACTGATCAGTTCGGTTCAATCCTCAAAGGCCAGGGTTTTTTTTTTTTTTTTTCCACTCAGAGCAAGGTTGCTCTCCTTTTCTATACAGGTCTCTCACTGATGAAATAGTCCTTTCAAGGACAGCTTGTTTTCTCCATGTTCAAGAATCACAGCGACAGCACAGCAACCCATCCCATCTTCGCCTTACTGTGATCTTGCGTCTCCATTTTTTCTTCTTACATCTTCTCACCCTACTGCTCTGTTTTCCTCCAGTGCATGATATGAACAACCTAAAGACTACATGGCAGCCGCCCCTATCTTGTTTTGAAYTCTTCTTAAGTACAAGACCATTTGTCATCACAGAGGTGTAACCAGCTTGTGCAATTGGCCCAGGCCTGATAGGCAGCCTGTCCGTCAACCTCAGAGCCACAATGGATTGGCTCTGAAACACAGAGGGTAGGGCTCCTTTTGCTGGAGACAAAGGAGAAAGTTTCTAGAACTTCCTCACAGGAGCCATCTTTGTGGTTTCTTGGTCCCATCCCCCCACCACCAAAAATTGGACCAAGTAAAACCATGACACTGCTTTTAGGTACAACTTTTGCAACACACCTCAAGAATTGTTTAAATTGTTTTATTTGTTAACAGTATGAATTTAATGTCTCTTCTGTGGCTGGGGTGAGAAGTGTACACTTCGCATTTATAATGCAGCCAATTCACCACTCAGGTTTCATATCAAGTGCTGCAGGACTGAAACTCATCTAAATTATTAATAAGATATTTTCAATGGAAATGAAATTGTCATAATGTAATTATATAATAATGTTTGTGTATATTGTAAGTATTGGGAATAATACATACACATTTGCAAGCTATATGGTGCAAAATATCTTCCTCCTATTAAAGAYGTGGGCACACACACAAAGATAAGTGACTGGCCCAGCAAAAATCTCTGCTATATTCCTAGGCAAAAACAATACCAATGCAGCAGTCCAATGGAAAATAATTTGTTAAATATAATTCAGAACAGGCCTCTGTAGCTGCTGGGAGGGTTATGCTGACAAGGATCAAGATCAGTAGTTTATCTACAGTTTGTATTCTAATTTGTTTAAATTCCTGAATAATTTTAATGTGATTCAGATGTGTAAGGCAATCAAATGTGACATTCCACAGCCAGTGAGCACAGTCTCTGTGTCTTCAGTAGGTTTAAAATGAGCCCTAAAGCCTTTATATGACTTGGTGGGTGGGAAGCCTCTAGAAAGGCTTGAGGCATGAATTGAATGTACTGTAAATAAACTGTGGCATGAAAACTTTCACCAGAGCCCAGGGAGAGGAGAAAATGCTGATGAATGTTGAAACGATAWCATTTGAATGCAGTGGGTAGCTCCTGCCTGACACACATAGGGCTGGAGCAGAGAAAAATTGATTAATTCAGCCAGCACAATRAGGGAGAAGCCTGACTCTGACACCACCATTAAATAGGAAAAATCCTGACCGTGAGTGAAGTTAGGCTATGCATTTTTGTCATTGTTGTACATTTCTGAGGAGCTGCTGCCATAGTGCTGCTCTGCAGATGTGCTTCTGCAACATTAGGGGACACCGCGATTTTCCCAGATCTGCCCCGTGAGCCTGCAGGAAAACAAAACTAATCCTCTCCTGATTTCCAGACTATTCTTGATCAACAGGCAGCARACTCAGCAATAGTAACAGCAGAGATAACTGCAGCCTGGGGGTCTGGGAGGTTCCCTGCCTTGGTTGCAGTTTCTCCCCTATTTTCGGATGGGTCTCACTTGGCTCTGTTTGCTGTTTGTTGCTGTGCAATCCCAACACATGGGACTGTGCACCCAGACATGAAATGGAGACTCTCTCTTGGAATCCGTCACTGATGTAATGAGGAAATACTGCTGTGTGGAATAYAGGTATTGCTACAGCATCTGTGCAGCAACTGAGAGCCTTTAAAGTGTCACCTGAGACTTGTGCTGGTTCAAATGTGATCAGAATCTGACGGACCCCACCCTCTGAAAGGACTGCTGACAGAGACTTTGCTAGCTGCTGTCTGCCAGCAGTCTTGCAGTTGTGAGGCTTCTCCCAGGCTCTTGCCAGTTGTGCAGCTCCTGCAAAGAGTGGGTGTGCTCTGCAATGGARTGGAAAGCCTTTCTCACATGGGGGCACTTCCTTGTCCCCTCCTGAGCAGCTGGACCAGTCCAGTCTAATTGGGCTCTCTGAGCTGTCCTGCTTCTTTGAAGTCTTCTCTGTTGTTTTGGGTTTTTTTTTTTTTTGATTGATTTTTTTTTGGTGGGTGATTTTGTTTTGTTTTGTTTTGTTTTGTTTTGTTTGTGGAGGATGTTTTTTGTTTTTGTTTTTTTGTTTTGGCTTTTTTTTTCCTCCAGTAAGAGATATGTCCTTCAACAGCTGTGTGAAGCCTTATCCACTCACCAGGAGAATATGAAAACATCCAGAGCCATTCCTAATGCCTCGCTACCATGGATGGCACTAATGGAAGAAGGTGCAGATGTGCCAAGGAAGTTTGTGGCCAGGGTGGTGCTTTTTTTTWAACAGATCTTTTTTGTGTGGATTGACAAATAGCTTTGGCTTGCAAGTGAATATAAATATAAATTGCAGAGTGTTAAGRAATACGATATATGCAGTGTCAGTGCCTGTAGAAAAAGGAGGTAGAGCCCAGCTTTTCCTTAGTAATTTCCAAGTTCAGTATGCTGAGCCTTTTGCTCYTTCAGTTTAAGAAGGTTTGCAAGGAGAAAGGCCCAGTGAGGGAAAGGGAGACCGCAGGGTAATGGATTTCCTTCAAATACTGTCAGGTCAAACAGCCCCCTTCATTTCTCTGTATGAGCATGCAGAGGTGTGAKGTGAGGTGGTGTGGCCCAGGGACTGACCTATAAACAGGAAATGTTATATTTCACACCCAAAAGGAAAAAAATAYGGAAACATGGTATTTGGTGATGGTAGGCAGATAATGCAATATGCACGGCCTATGTAATTATAATCAAGAGACTATTGCATCAAGTACTGTATAATCAAGCTATAACAGACAATCCAACCTTCATAAGCTTAACGGATAAAAAGATAGAATAATTATCCTGATTTTTATAAGGATAAAATATAAATGTTGTACAAATTACCTCTTTGGTAGGGYTTTGGAGTTGTGTGTGCATTTTCATGAGTTGAAAGTTAGGTTGTTTGTGTGGGAGCAACACTTTCTCTCCAAACAAAGTAGAAATTTAAAGCTCAAAAAGAAGTAGTCTTAGAAGTCAGAGACAAGTGGAGTTACKAGGAGCTGAAGCAAGAAATCAAGTTTAATTGGTGTCATCTAGAGTGCCAAAAAGTGCATTTCATCTTCATCATCAATAGAGAATGAAAGAAAAGTAAAAGGCAGTCCAAACTTATTTTAAATAAAATACTTGTTTGGGGTCTTTTCAAAGTGTGACTTCACTAGATTTGTTGTGTTCCCACACCTTGGCTTTCAGAGCTCTGAAATCTCAGTAATGAGCTGTTTTCTGGCATTCTTTTCAATTAGACCATTTCTCCTTGAGCAGCAAATGTTATTCTGTTAAACTGATTTAATTTCAGGGTTGTTTCTCCCCACTGACACGAGTCAGGTCTTTATAGACAGGACTGACAACTCCAGCAAAACTGCCCCCCCCCATATCACTGCAGCTTGCAAAACATGAATTTTTTTTCTCTTTAAAAAGTGGTGGGGCAAAAAGCCAAAATAGGATTGCAAGAAAATAGTCTGTTTCTAAAAGCTTTTTCCTGGGATATTTCATAATGTACCCTAAAGATCAGGGGAATACAGTAAATGWTGTGACTGGAATGTTTTGCTGTGTTTTGTGCTGACAGAGCAACCATCCTTGCTCTGCCTCCATTCCCTTATCTATCCTTGCAGCTTGTCAGGAAAATCCAAGTTGGTTCAAAACAGCAAGATGTAAGTTCTCAGCTCAGTTACATATTTTCTTTGTCATTGTGTGTATTCTCCAGGTAAAATATGGGAAAACCTCAGTTTTATTGTACATGAGCATGATTGTCTTAGAAATAATTCGGCCTTTTAACAGTTTGGATGCACAGATTAATTTTTGAGTTTTCTTTCTTCCAGTGTCAGGTCTTGCCTTCCTCACCTTCAGGCTATTGAGGATTCTGAGAGCACAGGTAAGTGGGGATGAATCAGAAAACGATGATTCAGTTCCTGTGCTAAGGCTGAGCTTGAGCTCTCGTTCTTTATCTATTTCTCAAGTTATAAGCAAGAGGCCAAGAGCCTTAAAATCTGCTAAAACTAAAATAGCTAACTCCTTACTATCTCTCTGGGATTAACCATGTCATCTTAGTGTAACTCCCAGGGCTTTGGGGATAAGAGCATTTCCCTCATTTGTGGAGGATAAAGACTGTGAAGTGGTGAAGGCCCATTGAAGCAAATTGTCAAATTTAAGTCAAGTGAACATAAGCCTGGATTTATCTCCCTGCCAAAAATTRTCCTGCTGGAGTCAACACTCGTAATTTATCAGTTATAAGTGTTGCTGCTGCTGTCCCAGCTCCTCAGGATGGTGGCACAATGGATTCTTGGGTTGAAAGGTTCCATGCTGTCTGGGCTTCCAGTGCAGGTCTTCCACCTCATGTCTCCCTTCACAACTTGTGTCCAGACTAAGAGGATTTCTACTGTAACAATAAAAGGTTTACTGTGACAAAAATCCTCTTGAGTGGGAGCCTGATAAAATTTATAACCCTTATGTGCTGAGGATACCTTTTATTCCCTGTGATCTGTTTTGCAATTTCACATCTGAAGAYCTGGAATGGGAAAGGACGCTGGCTGACATTGACATTACAAATTTAATTATTCTGGGACTTGCTGCTGTTTCTCTTCTTCTAAATCATAGAGCTGTCATTGCTCGGCTKGGTGTAGTAAATACTGCTGTGGCAGCTCATGCATGTCTGCTCTGACTCATAAATTGCAAAGAAAAAACCGAGATGGGTGAATATATTTAAATATTCATTCATTAGAGCTGACTCCAAAAATTAGATTTTTTTCTGAATAATCATAGTTAGAGTATTAATGTATATTTATCTGTGGTGGCTGTGTTGTTGAGAAGGCACTTAACTCTCATCAGGGATATTTTCCAACAATTGCATCTTGTATCRATACATCTTGTTCTGGCCCTTGCAGATGCTCTCCCTACTCTGGGATGCAGAACAGCCTGCAGGGATGATCCCAGCTCAGCAGGGAGGAGTGGGAGAGCCCTTTACCACTCCACACAGGTGTGGGATATGGGGCTGACAGCATCCTTAAGGTGCTCTCACCTGGCAGAAGCAGAGTGCCCTTCCCTGCCCCACAGGGGCTGCAGGAGCCTGGGGAAGAGAGAGCTCAGGGCCTTCCAAAACCTCGGTGCCTTGGACATGGAGCTRGTGTCTGAGGTCTTGTGGGGCACAAAAGCAACAAAACCTTGCATTCATTGCACAAATAACCAAACTATTCTTTTCAACTGCAGCTGAACAAAACCTCTCAATTACTGAAATACAGTGAAAAGAAAATACCAAAGAGAGAATAATGTGAGAGGAGCTGGCATGAAAGACAGGTTCTTAAGGAATGATGGCATTGCTCGAGATGTTTTACAATAATGAAGTTTTCAAAGGCATGGAGGGAAGATTGGGAAAACAATGAAAAGCTTCTGATAATGTTGATGTAAGGCCGTGTAGACAGCTTGCCATGATTTAATGTGTGCAGATCAGTGTGTGTGGTCATTGGAAGCTGCTCTGCTCTGCGTCGTCCTCTCCTTTCCTTGTACTACACTTTTGTACAGGGGGTTTGAACAACCCTTCACATTAAAATGTTAAGATGTTAGCTAGCAGCAGAAAGGTGATGGGGGTGCTCCTTGAAGAGAATAAGAAGCAGTCACTGTCCTTAAAGGAGTGTCTTCCAAGAAAAAAATACCTGAGAGGACCACATCTGCACAATTGAAGCAGTATTTAAGGAGATATGTAACAATAGTCTGTAAAGATGACAAGGATGCAGATAAGAATGGGGCATAAGAATTTGATGGGAAAGTCCAAAGGATGTCAATTAGCACTTTAAAATTAAACAAGGCRAAATTAATCTAAGTAGCTGCATAATCATGCTCGGTGATACATTATGGAGTGAAAATTCTTTTTAATTAAAAGTGCTGGAAGGGGAAAGGATTAGTTTGATTAATTTGCTAGTTTGAGTGAAGAAGTTAGAAACTGTTGAGTTGAAAATGACCTATGTTATGGCTTGCCATGATTTAAACTTAAAAATATCAGCTATTCCTATACTTCTAAAAAGTTTAACAAAAGTGACCTGCATTATTCACAAATATTGAGATGTTGCACTTTTTAAAAAGCCTAATTTGCAGTGAGGAAACATCTCCAAAATGCATTTGCTTTCTATGATTTCATAATAGTTTTGCACTGTTATTCCTGGTGAATTGCACCCCAAATCCCTATAGCATTTTTGTATTCTTGTCTGATTTGAGATGTGATTGGATATGCCTCACTCTGATCTCTACAGCCCCCTTTGTTTTTCCCCTGATCASTGTTCTGTGTCATATACATTCTGCTTTTGATTTTCATTCATTAAAATGACATTTTTCATCTTCTGCTTCGCTGCACTGTTGGGGACTTGCCACTTCTTTTACTCACCCTTTGTGTTCTCACTCACAGCAAATGAAATAATTAATCAAATCGAAATTCCTGTCATAGTTACCTACAAACCCTGAATACAGAACTTGATTTGGAAAAGTGAGGTTTTGTGGCAGCTTGGAAACACCATGGCCTTCTTGTAGTGCTTAAGAGAAAATTGGACATTTGTGTCTTTGGGAAAAGACTGAAGGCAAGCAAAAAATTAAGGCACTACCACAAAAAAAAAAAGAAATTTATTGTGAAAACACTATCGTAATTCTGGCCTTATGACGCAAGTCTCTCTCTGTGGTTGTCTCAAGAAATCTAAACACATGTGGCAAAATTAACCCCCAAATCCCAGGAATAAATTCTTTATTATAATATTTCAAAGTTATTTTTGTTTGGAAAAATTAAACCAAACCATAGTATGTCCATAAATCTGAGAAAAATTTGGTGAATACTTGAAACTTTTTCTYGTGCTCATAGGAAATTAACAAACTTACCATCAGTTTTTCTAATTAAGGAKAAATTCAAATCAACACATTCAAGCTGAAGAATTTTTATAGCCATTTTGATTGATTCAGTTGAAATTAATTACAGGGTAATATATTGTTCTGTAACAGAATTCATTACRGAAAAATGTTACAAGGTTATAGGCTATTTTACAAAAAACCCCAGTACTAATTGGCTGAAAAAGCTGGTTTTAATCTATGAATTAGTGCACATAAACTGAGAAAAAGAGTTAAGTGAAGCATAGAAGCAGACTTTGAAACTGCAGTAGTATGGAAGAATATAATAGAACAGGATATTAAATAATCAGATATATAATATCTAGCAGAAATATAATTTTGTGTAATTGCCAAAATAGCACTTTAGGTCAAATAATGAACAATATTATGAAAGGATTAGTCTGACACTGTGTTCCAGTTCATAAATGACAAAATTTACTGTTCCATAGCTTACATATTTTCTTAGGTGAGATAACAGTTAATTTTCACCTCTTCCACACAAATCCTGATATTCATTGACCAGAGAAACTAATGCCTTGCCTTAGGGATTTTCTAAGTTTTATATACCTGAATGAGTCAACAGTGAGGGTTTTTTCCCATCTGTTTTCTGTCTTGGTGTTTCAAAGGGGAAATAAACGCTCCTCTGGATTCCCACGTCCATTTACTGCAGGTCACATCCTGCCATAAGTTGTTCTTGGCCTTTGGAAACCTCATTGTATGTGTTTATTATTGACTTTGTGGAATTATTTGCAGGCTGCCCTCCCTCTCACACTCGCYGTGAGCAATTTTGGGAGTGTAAAAGCAGAAGGCACGTGGCAGCTTCGTGCTGCAATGAGCACCCCTTTGGAGCTGCCTCCTGCCTTACCTKTGTGATGTTATTTGCTACCATTGTTCTCCACGGTACTGCTGCAAACCCTGGAGGAACTGCAGGGATTTGGTGCCTGATCTTCCAAAAAAACACAGCAAGAGCTTGCACACAACACTGGTCCAATGTTTGTATCATCCATGAAGGTAACGGGGGGCAATGGGAGTTATTCGTGCCAAATGAATTGAATCTGTGGCCTCATGACTGAAGATGCTTATGTGGGAGATGAACAGTTCTGTCGTCCTGGTTCAGTTAGTTGCCAGGTAACTGCTTTAAGACAATCAACAGGAAAATTACATATTTTTATTAGCTATTGAATGGATCATTATTTTAGCTTTGCAAGGAGCTAGTTTACATTTCCACAGTGATCTCACTGATTACTGWTTATCGCATATGCACTAAGCAAGGTCTTGCCCCATACATGAACTGTCAAGGGTCAGTATTGTAAGTACAGGATATGTGAACATGACTTAAAAGAATTATTAAATATTGTTTCCTTTTTTTTCTTTTTTTTTTTTATTCTACCCCTTACAAAGCAGGAATTTTGAAGCCAGGAAGAAAATCCACGGGATTTCCCTTTTTCTCCTTTTTGTCTTTCTTCTCTTCTCCTTTTTCTCTCTTCCTTTTCCTCCTGTCCCAGCTGTACACTCCATAATGGTGCAATGGTGAGAAACAGAAAATCGATGGAGGAATGCCAGAAGTAGAGGTAAAAATACAGCTTCTTGGACTCTGGGGTAAAGGCTACAGACAGCCAGACTTTTCCCTTAGGCTTTAGAAAAATCACTGCTAGAAATACAAAGCTGAATATGAAGAAAGGGCAACTCTAGAATGTAGCAGTCCTAAAGACATAAAAGACTGTGTCAAGAATGTGAATAACAGAGGAGGAGCTTTCATCACTGGCTTTCAAGTAGTTTTCAGTATTCTTTCAGTGGGCAGAGCCCTGTCTAGTGAATTCAATACTGTGGACAAACATTTCTTTTTCCTTTGCTTACTTTCAACAAGCTGATGAGAAGTCATCCTCCCACACCCAGAGGCCACAGGCTGTGAACCAGTTTTCTCTGGAGCTCACAGAGAAAGAAAGACTCGTTTAGAAAGAAATCCAATTCAGGAGCTTTAATCATTAACTTCTGCTGGAWTGATGGCACTCACAGCAATTCGATGTTCTATTGAATGAAGGGAAAAAACAGCCCAAAATATATCCACTGGTGTCTTTTATTAAGTTATGCAAAATACAGTATTAATTATGACACTGCATGCATTTTAGACAATATAAATGCAAGCCTACAGAAAATGTGACAAAGAAACCCTCAATTACTTTTGAGGTAGTATACAAGGAAAAATAGGAAAGCAGAAACACAGTGGATTAAAAGAACAAAATATTAGTATCACTTTGTGCATACATTAGTCACTCATAAATACATTTGTATGAAATAACTTAAGATACAATTCCATTCTTGTTAAAAAATATACTTCTTCAAATTCACCTTTCTTGTTTGTTTTGATTTCACATGACATTTTATGGTATTTTATTAGGTGGGTTTATTTTTTTTTTGTCACTGCCATCGTGATTTCACCCTTTTCCTCCAAGAATTTAGGCACAGATGGCCTCATGCACAAAAATAAATAAGAAACCTGCTTGAAGGGAAAAGAATTCTGCTCAAATAGCTTAGGATAGTCTAATAAATACATTTTTGTTTATAAAAATATTTCAGGTTTATAAAAGAGGGGAGGGGACAGTCTCCCATGTGGAAAGCATGTCAAGTGAAAAGTGCTGTATAACGTTTCTGAAGAGATTTTGTTTTAAACATATAGTACCATTATGAATATATATTTTATAATAATCCTGTTTCTTAGGACCTTATTGTTCACTAGAAGTATCAAATGCTCTTTTCTTCCCTTYGTTCACTGCCTTATTGCCGTTTGGGGAGACGCCTAGTTCAGAAGGGTTCCGTATAACTGTGCTTTTGTAAGGCTGTCCTTCCGACTCAGACCAGTGCTCCCAGTCCGCTGAAACTGCTGCTGCTTTTTGTGAACACCCGAATGGCTTCCTTGATCCATGGAAGACTGGTGGATTTCTGAAGCCTCCGCTGAACTCTGATTGAGTGACTCCGCTGAGCTGTTGGGGCTCACGTCYACGTATTCTCTTTTCAATACCGGGCTATTCTCGATGTTTTTGCTACTGCACAACTGGACAGTGATCCTTTCGTTTTTTTGGTCTCTCGATTCTTTTGTTTTGTACGTGGGCAATTTGTCCTGTTTACAGCTTGTGCTGATGTCAATGTTCAGGCCACTGTCTGTTCTCAGGAAGCAAGAATCCACAAGTCTGCTTTGGCAGATGTCGTCTCCCTCCGAACAGCTGTCTGCTTTGTAGCTGGCGTAGATGGGGCTCGTTCGACTGTCCCCCTTCTTGATGGGGCTGCTGTAGTACTGCTCTGAAAAACTGCAGGGTGACAGCCTGCCAGCGTTCCTGTACGAGTACGCTCCAATGTCCTCCACGCTCAGCTGCCTCCATCGCCCCGGCAAGTCTTCCTCGGAAAGGTGGGTGCTCCTGCACTCATTCCTCATTTTCTGGTTCGCTAGAGCCTGCTGCGGTGTTATGGCTGAGAAATGAAAAGTTTCGTTTGCATACGGAGGCAGAGTCCTGGTGAAAGTGGGCGAGTTCTCGTTGTCGTCGGYGAGCTCCATGTGCTGCGCGGGTTTGGGCTTGGCGAACCTGGGGCTCCCCTGGTGCTCGTAGCCCGCGGGCGACTTCCTTTCAAACAGCTCATCTCGGTTGCTCATGTAGATCGCCTGCTGGGAGGCCGTCAGCGTGTTGGCCTGGGCGTTCTCCTTCTCCTCGGACGTGACGCTGAAGCTGGAGTAGGAGCTGGAGGTCGGCAGAGAGGTGATGTACTCCGGGAAGGCTTCGTGGGAGAAGCTGGAATGGAAACCGTCCTCTTCGACGGTGCTGTCGGTGGAGTTCTGGGACCGCAGGAACCCCACGTCCTTCACCTGCGTGTCCACGCTTTGCCGCCTCTCCCTCCTCCTCTCCTCGGGGCAGTAGAGCGCCGTGTCRCTGCAGTAGATGTCCGACTTGTACTGGGCTCTTTGTCCGGCTTTTCCGGCCGAGTCCTGGAAGTTGAGATCCCTTGTGGAGGGGCTTGACAAGTGCGAGGACAAGCTGTTTGGGTCGGGTTTCTCCAGCACTTTGGCAATGACACAAGTGGGTATGGTGTCAGCGTAAGAAGTGTGGCACAAGGGGACAGAAAGGCTGCACCCGTGCTTCTCCAGGTGGATGCTGACTCTTTCCTGAAAGTCAGTTGGCAACTGTGGCATAAAGAGACCGCAAGGAGAGAGGAGAAAAGGGCACATGTCAATAGAGGTGTCAGATGAATTATGAGAGCTGTTTATGACGTTACATATCTCACTATTCCCAGTCCTTAGGCTAATGTGATGGCCACAGTCTTTGTGCATTTCTGGAAACAAATGTAATCAAATTACTTTCATTTGTTTACTTAACATTTGTACATCTTCATCTGCTTTCCCTCACAGATAACACTGTGAAACCGAAATGTTTCCTTCCAAATTAATTCAGGTTGGATAGGAATGATCATAGAATCGCTCAGGTCAGGAAAGGCCTCTGCGCTCATCGAGTCCAGCCATTAACCCGGCACTTCCAGGTTTGCTTTACTGATGTAAATAAACTGTGTGGTAAACAACAATCTTAAAAAGGCAGGTGGGGAATTACAGCCYATAGCAACACTTTCCAGACTGTGAACTTGGGTGTGATTTACAATTGGAGTGCGGGTGTGCAGAGGTCTCTGCGGGGGTGAGGAAAGAGAAGGAAGAGATCAGATCTATTCTGTTCTTCTTTTGCCTTTCMTCGAGCTCACCTTGCCTCCAACCCCATGACAAATTGGCTCTCGCCCTCTAGCATCACATCTGATCAACAATGCTGTTTGAAGATGCAGAAAAGCTGGCTACACTAAAGGGAATGGTACTGGCTGCTGTGACAGGATTATTCCTGCTCTGGGAATTGGCAAATCACGCTGGCTTCCTTGTCCCATCGGTCAGACACTGCTTGTCAGATCAACCATCCACATGAGCCTCAACATGTCCTTACACAATGACAGAAATAAGCACTAAGACCTGCATTCACATTATGAATCTTGTGACAGAATTATCAATAAGTCTGTTATACATCAGAAATTATATAGGTTTTTTTTTAGAAAATCAGGATCAGGGCTGTRGATGGTGGTTTCACCTGCCATTCTGTCATGTGGACCAGATGAGAGAGAGATGACATTCCTTGGTGATGCCTACTCAGGTATCGCCAAGCATGATTTCCTGTCAAATTTTATCTGCCTTGCTCACTTCAGATCTCTATCAATGATGAGAGAGGTTGTCTCTCAGTATTTCTTGCTGGAAATCAGAAGAACTCATGTTTGGRATAAGTTTTGGGCTTGTGATTTTGATAGCTGCTTTTATATCTGTATTGATTTATGACATCTAGGAATTCATCCCTCCCATACTTGACTGAACTTTGATATATTCAGCACTTTCTTTTTATAACTAAAAATCACTTTCCTCTTTATGAAATAATCAGTAGTTAACCTTCTGACCTTAGCAATCTCACTTCCTCCTTAGATTTGTTCCTCTAGAGGAGAGAACCCTGTAAATAACTGTGGTTGTCCCCTATGCCTTGGTTTTCAGGGAAGAAAATTTTAAGGTGCCTTCTCCTTGCCATGGTCTCACATTGTATCAGATATGRAATTCCTATTTTAGCTTCACTGGGAAGTTTTTAAAGCTGGTTTAATCCTCAAACCTCAGCATGTTCAAAATAAGTCATGTAGTGAAATGGCATTCTTGTTATTTGTAGTAGGACGAGTTTTTTTCAACCAACAGACCTTCCAGGATATTTTGGATTAATCATTATGTTGCTAATTAACTCATATGTCTTCCATTGGAAATAAATGATATTGCCAGTCTGCTGGCAGACAGGAACATTAGTCATAGTGGGTACAGATGCAGYAAAGATTGAATAAACAGATTGTAAAATAGGCCTGGTGTAAATTGCCATAGAAATGAGGAAAAGAAATACAGTTAATTTAATGTGAAAGTGCTGTKTGGGGCAGCTCTTATTTTAGTATCCTGTAGCATCACTCTTTGATCTATTTTATATACCTTGTTAAGTTTATGAAATGTGTTAAAAAGAACATTATTTTCTGGGCATTGCGCTAGAAACTGGAATTACTAAAATGGGGTTGCTGTCACATTACCAAATCGTACTACAGTTTAGGTTTCTGGGTAACATACGATAGTTTATCAGGCAATATTTGCACTTGCAAGGAATTTATTGGCTGTGACAGCACATTCACATTTGCTAAATTAACAGATACTTGGATTTATGAGTGGCTATTACCTATTTAACTGAGYATATGGCAGTCTGGGAAATTGTGGGGAGATCTTACATTTGTGATACTTCTCTGCAAATGAAGAACTAAGTGCTTTWATGTCCTGATTATAACAGGTAAGGTGCTTTCAAGTGTGAGTAATATGATAATTCCTTGTTACAACTTGCTAAGGGAATTCAGTTAACAGGAAAAAATAACAGGACCAAGATAATGGTCAATTTGGTATTTCTGTCTCTGTTCCAGGGAATCATTACCTGTTTGATGGGAGAATCTTGCCCCATCTTTATTTACCAGGATTGTTTAGTGCTCTGAAGCTATTGACTGACTTAGGAATGGTTTATACAATCCAAATTTAATTTTGCAATATTCCATTGCAGAATTGCACTGGAGAGGCCATTTGGGGCAATGTCCACTGATGGGACTGAYGAAGGAAAGGCTTTTCCCTGTAACCTTCACTGAAGCAATATCTGTGAGGAAGGTGCTATTGCTTTGTGCAGGGCCTGGGTCCCTAAAGAGAGTCTTGTTCACTGAGGTAATATTTACCTTCCCTTTAAGGAGCCCATTCTAAAACCTCGTTTCCTTGGAAGCAGGGATTATTAATTAAAGTTTGCACCTTGGAAATCAATCATTCAGTGCTCTGGTTTCTTTACAAAAAGATATTTGTTCTGTCAGGCCATTTTAAAACTCAGGTTTGGAAACTAGCTGGACTGGAAAATAGCTTCAGGAGGAAAATTGATTATATCAGAATCTCTGACGCCTGTAGCTTGTCATTTCCCTGCTCTCACCCCTCTGCTCCTGCCCAGTATTTTGTATTCTGGAGTTCACAGCACTTCAGTTTTCCTAAAACCTTTGTTTTAGGGGCAATCAGGGTGAACCCATTCTACTGGGTAGGAGAGGTTTTGGGGAACAGAGGAGCTTCAAGTTCCACCACTGGCTGTGGTTTTGTCAGCACCTCCCTCCACTGCACAGAGCASCAGCAGCTGCACAAGCCCTCCTGTGCCTTTAAGGAGGGTGTGTGGGGAACAAAAGTTTTAAGGGCAAGCAGATTCTGGAATTGACACATGCAAAATAACCTGTTTTCCATACAATATTTATGCCTTTGAATATTCAAGAAGTTTGGTCACGTTACCTCTGAAAGTTTATGTGCCCTGTCGTAGTTCTTGCTGCACTGGAGCAGCTGAGCAGCTAAATTGCAGTCCTTCCTGTAGAGCTCCTGGAAAAAACAAAAAATAGCCTCTTCTTTAAAGTTTGCAAAGTGCTCGTGGCTTTCAACCTTTCTCCCATGCCTGATCAATCTTTTCAAAATTCCCTTTGGGGAGATTTGGAGCATACTTTAACTTCTAAACAATTTCAGATGCTGTGTCTCTTGCACAACCCAGAGGTATTTCCCCCTTTGCTCTGTGAGGGCCAATAAAATTACCAGGAATAAACTTTTGAGATCTTTTACATCTGAACAGTAATCTGCATTTCGGAAGATGAATACTTACCATTAAGAACTGGATTTTATACTGTTAACATGCATGGTACTGTGAAGGCTAAAAAACCATGATCTTTTAGGCAAAAAAAGAAAATTTAGGAGCAGACAATTTTTACTGAGTATTATCCAGACCAGCACTAAAATAGTGCTTTAGAAAGTGCGAAAATAATCCTATGAGACTGTGGGAGAAATTCGTTACAGAAATACACATTGTGTTGGTTTTTTAAAAAGGGAGACTCTTCCTCCTTTTGATRTTTCTTGCTGGTTCCTGGTTCCTTTAATACCTTGCAGAATGCAGCTATAGAGATATATTAAATCTCACTGCAAATATTTGATGCTGCAGAACAGAATATTTTCACTGGGCAATGAGAATTCCACACAGGAAAGGAGAGAATTTAAGCAAGCTGCTTATACTATCTTTGTACTGAATGGCTCCCTCAGCCTATTTAATGGGAAAATTCAGCACACAGTTTTGCCCTTCACCTAAATTTAATTTAGCACACATGGCTGTGTAACTGTGACTTTCAAACAGTATCTCTGGGTCCCTGAAGGTAAGAGTTCTATGTTGTTTTTCCGTTTTCCTTATTTAGTTGCATTAAAAACAATGTTGGCTTCAGAATTTGACTTTATAGGTGGGCAGAGAGATACACAATGCATAAAAGTGCTATGGGCACTGGGCTGCATTAAACTGTAAAAATTAGAATGTGTGTATAGACAAAAGGTGTAGAATACAGATATAATGTRGATTTTCTTTGATGTTAATGTTATAATTTTATTGCACACTGATTTTTATGGCACCATTTATTCTCTTAAAAACTGACAGAGAAGTTTTCTGTAAAAAAGAAATTTCCTCTGTTTTAAAATACTATTTTAGGGTATTCTGTAATGACAGATGCAACAAGATGTTCTTGTGAGTCTATGAGAGATGGGGATAATTTCCCTATGAACATTAGTTCATATATATTCATATTCAAAGACCTTTACATAATTTTGTTCTGTGATTTCTTTCTGTGTCTTGTGAGCTTTAATACATGCCTCTTCTGCCTCCAATGTACTGGGGAAACATTAATTYATGTGGGTCTTAAATTTTATATTAGAACACACTATTTTCATTCCTGGAAAAKTAAGAACCCAAGAATTCAATTTAGAAGTAAAATCTATTGCACGTGCATGTGATTCTGAAGTGTTTCATGCACATTAAACTCATAATGTTGCTGCACAATGTGTAGCACAGATAGGTACCCCAWGTCCCATATGGCATTTCTAGGCAGACAAAAATGATGTCTCTCCAGAATCTAAAGCTTTCTTCAAAAGCTGTGTGCCTCTCCTTCTGTGCAGCGGTTGTCATGGAGAGTACAAAAAGCATTTCTGGCACTTTATTTTTAGCAGCTTTAAAAATTACTACAGAAAAATTACATGTGAGCTACATGTGCCACGTGTACTTTGTTCTCAAGCTGCTGGGCCAAGCCACGTGACTGGAGTGACTTTATCTCCTCGAATGTTTGCCTGAATGGAAACCAGCCATATCTGTGGCAACCAGAGCAATAACTGGCAATTAATGCCAGAAGTGTTTCCCACGGTTTAAAATCTGTTTTTGTATCAAAAGCATTGTTTTACTTTTCTGTCAGAAGAGTGAGGGGAAATATAATTGAAGGAAGAAATATTGACGAGACAAAAATATTCTCCCCATGTAGGATTCTTCAGTTTATCACTTCTTACTTATTAGGTATAATATTAGTGGTTTGTTTCACAGTTGTGTATTTTTAAACTTAGAATTTTAAATCAGAAATAACTCCACTGATTACAGATGAGTTAGTCTGGAGGTATCCCCGTGCTTCCAAAATCTGAATGCAACCCATTGCATTTACCATTCTCCATTGCTTACAGCTGTTAGAGTTATGAAATAACTGTTCTTTCAACCCAACTTCTGTCAAAGTAAGGGGTTGGATCGGGAACTTTTTGTTTCTGTTGGAAAGCTGTTAATTGCACAGGCAGAGCTCACATCAACATTTTAATGGGATCAAATGCTCCCAGCTATGATTAAGAGTTCATGTGAACTATGGGAAGATTGAATACTAGATGCTGAAAAATAAGTGCTAACAGAAACATGTCTTCTGTGGATGAATTTTTTATTAAGTGTGGAAGGAACGGCACAATAATGAACTAAATGCCTGCAATATTCCTCTCTTTGCTGTCTTTGTAGGTTTGTCCCAGGAATAATTTAATGAGCTGCAGCGCTCATGCCACTTTTCAGCAGTGCTTAACGAGATGTAGGGTGGCAACAGCCAGAGATGCTCCCCGTTTTGTCCTGCACAGAGTCAGATAAATTGTTACACAGAGCAACTGCCAGGGATAGCAGTTCTGCTCCCAACAGGAGTGGTCTGAGTCACCAGGCAGGGTCAATCCTGCCTTCTGTGCTGGGCTATTTGGTGAGCAAAGACTGAAAGATCAAAGAATCACAGGAAATGTMGGGCTCTACACTCCTGATGGTTCTCACTCCACACACGAGTCCCTGCAACAGCTCTGACCATGTGCTCGCACCAGTTTGCTATACTGATGGCAAAATCAATGTGGGAATATTGCCATTTCTTAGAATATTTTTTCATCACTTTCAGTCTAGACATAAAGAAAAAATGTCAATGAAAAGCCTCACCCCCATGAGTCTCACTCATAGGATGAGGAGATCTGGRTTTACAAAATGATGGGAGCAAACAAACAAACAAAAATTTTAACTGTTGAGGTGACAAGATACATTTTACACAAACATAAAAAATTATTCTATGATTTCATGGGAAGTGCAAGACCCAATTTTTTTTCTGAATATAATCTCAAAATTAATACAATCTCATAATTTAATACTTACATTGTCTTCTGACAACTTATCTATCGTCACCTTGGCTTCTATTAAGTGATTATTAAGTGCAATTATTTCATGGCTCAAAGCACGTTTTTCCTCTTCATAATGTTGACCCTGTGTGTAGAAAATGGAGTAGTCAGTGTTTTTTCTACTGTCAGAACATTTCAGATAAAGGTCAACAGGTTGACGTCATTCTCAAACCAAGAGAAAAGCACAACAGACAGATATTTCCTTTTTCTTTCTTTTTTTCTTTCCTTTTTTTGCCACCCCGTTTATTTATTTTSTCCATTTTTTTCTGCTATTTTTGCTCAGCACATGAGGTAGAGGCCTTTAGAAATACAGAGGTCAGATTGAACTCATGTTAGTAACCTTCACAAAAGGCTCTGGTTAGCCTGAGAACAAGCATTGTATTCATCATCAGTCAGTACATCCCTTCTTAGTCACAGGACATGGAAGGGACAGGAGCTGCTCTTTTGCTGCAAGAATGTTTCACTTGTGCTATTTYCCCCATTCTCATAAAGAAGGAAGAACAATATTTGAAAAGAAAAGCAGTTGTGTTTGAGCCAATTTAATTTTAGCTGTTGACTGTTCTGGCTGATTTAAAAACAGCCTTGATTAAGGCTGTTCATTTCTCAAGGTGAATGTTTACCTGATTGCAGGGATAGCACTCATTAGCAGAAGACAACCCACTGTGGCATATCAGGAAAACCAGTGTGATTCAAATTTCTTTCTGCCCACTAATTTAACCTTGTTACCAGTAGGTTGGAACTCCTTATTATAAATGCAAAGAAATCAGTGGGAAGAATGAAAAGTCACTGGCCCTTCCCATATTTTGTTTCATTCTGACATGCAGTGTTTATTGTAGTGTTTGTGACATCAAAAACCATTTTGTAGCAGTCATTTATAATCCTGCCTCCAGCCTTACATTGGTTCAAAGTATGAAAGGTTCTGAGGGCTCTGAGATGAAGGCATCTTCTGTGCGCTCAGAACTCTCTGAAAGACCATAACWAGAAGGTTTGAAAATTATCTGGAAGGTCTTTTAGAAAGCTGCATTGCCTTAAGAGCAGACAGAAGGGTGTGCCCTGATGTAAATCTGTTTTGTTTGGTGAACTCAATCCAGTGACAAATTCACAATCTCAGTGGTGCTGAGCAATAGGACAAGAGGCAAGAGGTGGAAACTGAAATATGGGGAGCTCACCTGAACATGAGGAAGGAATTCTTTACTGYGAGGGTGGCTGAGCACTGCAGCAAGGTGCCCACAGAGGCTGAGGAGTCTCCTTCCCTAGAGAATTAAAAATCCTCCTGGGCACAATTCTGAGTAAAGTGCTCCAGAGGACCCTGTTTGAGCAGGGAGGTTGGAACAGATGACCTCCAGCATTCCCTTCCAACCTCAACCATTCTGTGACTCTGTGAATGTCACCTCCCATTCTAAAATTGTTAAGAGTTGGCTGTGAAGGACTGAAATTTCCCAAATGCCATATTGCCAGGGTCACACAAAAACCTTCTATCAACACACACTTGACATCGTCAGCTAATTGACAGCAATGGGAATTGGGTGTTTTGAAGTCTGAATGAATATCAAGGTTAATTATCCAGCTGCAAAGCACCAGCCTGCATTAAAGGATGATGATGAAATTGGAGGTGGCAGCTCTCATCCTAAGTTGCTATTTAAAGAACAACACCTTCTCAAATTGCATGAGCAAACCCATGGCTTGCTTTAAACAGTGATTGAAGTGTCTCTGAAGGTCTGGACTGGCCTATTTTAGTGTCAGTTTTTCTGTGGACTGTTTGTTCCCTGCTGTTGCCAGGCCTCTGTCCTGACATCCAGCTGAGTCTGGCTCAGGTTGGACACCTCTCCCCTCCTTGTTCCCATTGATCAGGCWCTTCTGCCAAGGGACAACCTCAGGGAAGGCCAAAGTGCAGCTTTGAGAGCTTGCAAGGGCTCCAACCTTACTGTTTTCACCAGACACACAATCTWGGGGGCTGTGTTTTTTAATTAGGCAGATCAACGTGGTTTTATATGAGACCCTCAACTCTCATTGATTTTATAGTGAACTAAACAACTAGGCACTTTGTAAACCTCCTGGCCATCTGTGCACCTCTAAAAATCTATCTCCTTTGAGACTGTGACTGAAGATTACATTTTCAGAGGTATTTAGCTGTGTAATGAGGTAGACAAGTGACTACCTAAATACCTGCAAAAAATGTGTCCCCWCAATTTTCTAAATCATTTCACGCTTTTGAAGGATCCAGGTCCACTGAGTACAGACTTAATCTTCTAAATAGCCATTTGTATGRAAGATTTTATCAGTCCTTGTTTGACAAGTTGTCATGCCAGGGCAGCTGATTTGTAGAACTCTATTGCCCTAAATCTCTCCGATCTCAGTAACTGTTGCTCTTGCCTAGCCAAATTGAACTTTACTCAATCTATTTTGCAGTTCAGGAGAGAACATCTGATCAAGGATTTATAGTTTTCAGGAGAGAAACCAATAAAAGAGCAGCAGATCCAGGCTTCGGAAGCTCTACTTTGCAATGCATTTGAGTAATGCTGAACCTGGCTGAATTATGGTTTCCYTTTATTTCAGTTATGATAACGTTTAGATTACATTTCCCAGAYTTTGTATCTGCTCTAGTGTGACTTTAAAAGATACTCTGTGTTTGTTGAACTGCAAAATTCGCCTCAGTTCAAATTTATACTATACAGATCAGCAGGTGGACACCAAAGTCATAAATATGTAAGTACTGGTGTGGAGAAGAGGGAAGAAGTCCCAGTCTCAGTCTTCACCAGAAGTGTTTTTGAGATGAGCAAAAAGTCTGTTTAAATGTGGCAAAATGAGGTAGCCTAAGGGTGGGCAGGACACTGAAATCCTTTGGCATATTGACCACACACTGTGTCCATCTCTGAGAGCTCAGGGCTTCAGCCGGGCATTGTTGTGGTGCAGTGGCAGCAACAAGAGGACAGGAGTTTTAATCCTGGCACCACCTATGGGGAAGCAGTGCAGCTGGAAGAGACAGTATGGTAGTGCTGGATCACTGCATCAGGAGTGCTGCTCATTGGGGACTGCAGCTTGGAGCTCCCCAGTTGCAGCTGAGCAATCACATTTTCAGTGTCAGATTATCAGAGAGGCATGGAAGGAGCATGGGAATCACAATACCAATGCTGTGATAATGAGTTACAAATATAAATGCCTATTTTACTTGTACCCACTTTTGGCAGCTCCCTCTATTTCTGGTAGCTCTGAGAAGCTCAGTTTTCCTACTCTTCCATGAGGCTGTGACYCCTCCTCCCCCTCTGGCACTGCTCCCTGCTCTGCAGGTGCTGATGCCTTTTCTCTCGAAACTCTGTAGTGAATTGAATCAATGGTGTTACTGAGGTGCCAAAAGCTTGCAGCTGGGCTGAGGGCTCCTGAAGTCCACTCCAAAATGCCACAGGCACCCACTACAGAGGGCTGAGCTCGGCTGAGCAAGGCTGAGCACCTTGTTCAGAAATCTTTGTTGAGTCAGCTCTGTGMGTCTTCTCCCCTCCTCATGCCTTGACACAGAACCAGCACACGAGAATGCAGCTCTGTGGTGTCTGACTAACACAAGAGAGCTTCAGTCATGTGCCCACAGCTGAGTCAGATCAAATTTGTGCCGCTGGGTGACTCCAGCAATCACAGCACTGATGTTGGGGGCACCTTGCTCCTATCCTGGATTTGGCATGAACCCCAGTGATTCCTTATCAGATCTGATGAAGGAATTGAATATCTGCTCTTCACAAAGGAGCCAAATGATGTCATAAAATGTATCATCTCTGTCTGGAACTTCAGAGCCTTTTGAAAAATTTGTATCTATCACAGTGACAACATCCCTCATGTATTAACAGAACCATAAAAATATAGGTTGTTGCTTTTGAAACTGTTTGGTGCTATCTATTCTCCCTACATCTGAAATCCATGATACAAATGGGTTGAAAAGAATTTTGGTAAGTTGATTCAGCATGAAATAATTAATAGATAAGTTTCTTTTTTTAAAAAAAAATAGTAACAAAAGCTGGGTGAAAATATCTTCTTATCTTGCATATTAGTGGATCCATAAAGGTTCCTACTCCAGTCCTTCAGCAGAAATGGGCAGGYTCAAAGTTTCTCTCTCTGGTAATGTTTCAGTCTCCCTTCATTGCCTTCCAGCAGCTGGAGGGTGTCCTACCATGAAGCAGTGTCAGCTATTAGTCAAGGCTTGGCTGCCTCCTGTCATCTCCGCTGTCCTGCGGGAGCTCTGATGTGTACAGACCTTTGGAAAGCAGTCTCAGATTTGCAAATGGGAAGTGCTGCTCTGTGGAAATGTCAGACTTTTCAAACATGGCAAAGTAAATCTGTTCTTGCTGTTCCTGTAAGGAGCATCTCTGTGGACACAATTTCGATGCTGCAGTGACAATAATATAATGGTAGCACGGACCATCAGGTTATTAATRGCCAGCAGTATTCCTCTGGAAATACCTCTTCATAAATAATGCCCAAATGACAGAAGAAGAGAGAGACCCTTTCTGTTACAAATACCCCCAAAGTGATACTGGTATCCCATCCTTAATGCCTTGACAGAGGGTTACTACAATGTTTTTGGATGAGGAATTCAGGCAGAACTTTGTTCCTTTTCTCTTTACTGCTCTGCTTGTCTGGGAGGAACACAACACTTTCACAGGAGAAGTTCCCYACCTTTGTGGACCAGTGTAAGACTGTTAATTTACCACTTTTCTCCTAGACCAGCAGTCACAATCTTTTCATTGCTTTTGCTTTAAGGTAAGCTAAGAAAATGCAGTGGATTTACAGTTCACAGTCAGCAAACAAGATATGCTTTCAAAACAAAGTCTGTCTCTTTTATGGTGACTTTTTAGAACCTTATTGAAATCATCTTGTGAAGGGCAAAACTGAACAGCTGAAGATGACAAACTGAAGATGACAAACTGACAAACTTGGGGCCACCCAGCACACACTGCTTCTCAGAAAAGGATCAGGAGGTCCTGGTAGAAACCAAGTTGAACACAAGTTGCCAGTGTGTCTCTTTGCTGCAAAGGAGGCCTGAGGTAACCCTGGGCTGCATYAGGCAAAGTGCTGCCAGCAGGTTGAGGAGATGATTCTTCCCTTCAGCACTGCTGTGGCCACATCCAGAGTGCTGTGAGCAGTTCAGCTCCTYAGTACAGGTGGAGATGGAAATACTGGGGAAAGAGGCCAAGAAATGGCCAGGGGGGTGATGAAGCGGTTGGAGCATCTCTGTTCCCAGGAAAGAGAGAGCTGGGAYRRTGCAGCCTGGAGAAGACAAGGCTTGAGTGGGATCTCATCAAATGTGGGTAAATATCTGAAGGGAGGGGCGCAGAGGATAGAGCCAGGCTCTTCTCAGAGGTGCCCAGKGACAGGACAAAAAGAAATGGGCACAATACCAGTGGCACAAGACATGAAATGTGAGTAGTGCCAGCTGAACGTAGAAAACTCTTATACTGTGACGGTGGCTGAGCCCTGAGAAAGGTTGCCCAGAGATATTGCAGAGTTTCCATCCTTGAAGATATTACAAAACTGTCTGGACCTGATCCTTGATGACCTCCCCTAGGTGTTTGAGCAGGRGATTTTAACCAGTTGATGTCCCAATGTCCCTCAATTGTTCGATTCTCCTGTGAGTTCTGGAACAATGGATTGTTTTTATGATACAWGGTAGCTTAAATTCCTGTTACTACCAAATGCTTTTATGGCTATGCAAAAATGATTTARTATATAATTAATATATCTCTAGGTCCTAATGAAATAGAACAAGTATGCATAGAATATGATGTAAGTTCACTTATGCTTTTCCCTGGTGTTCCAGCAAGACTTTAGAGCCCAGATTTGACTTGGTGCATGTGAATGCATGTCTCCTGGAGTCAGTGAAACAGCATCTAGTTATTACTGATAATTACAGCAATCATGGAGACATGAGTGTGTTATCTATCACAAAGAAAAGGTTCCCAGATGCTCTGTGCATTCTCAGTGATAGTTTAGTGACAGCACTTGAGTGATGAGTGAGGATGAATTTGTTTTATAGCATCTGTCACTACATAKCTCGTATCCTGGTAAAGAATTAATAAAATCAGTCATTCTTTGTGGAATTTATGATTGGGAGATTATGCAATGGTCTCTCCCACTGGATGTGGAAACTTTTCTCTGTTGCAGAGGGTACTAATGGGGATTAGTTCAAGTTTATGTGCACTCTTCCCATCCAGGTGTGTCATGGTATCAGCCAGGGTTATACCMAACAAGGTAAAGAAAATAAGAATGAGAAACGTGGTGGAAATAAAACCTTTTTTCCTCCTGTAACTCTGAAAGTTAACAGCTGGTCTATTTGCCAGTACTTCCCTGGAGACCACATGCATAACTTGTTTATTCAATTGGCTCCTAAAGAAGAAAAAAGGTGGTTTAGATTTGMAGGAATTACTGGATATTCTAAGTGGTAATTTATGATTTTATTCATWGCTGCATGTTAGTTTYTGCTCTGCAGGTCTTCCTGTTGCTSTGACAGGTTTCATGTTTGTGTTTGTGCCTGTTTATGGATGCTCTGTKTGAGTTTATCTGCCAGTGAAGAGCCATGGATATCCCCTGCTCACACTCACCCATGGATAGAAACTGAAATAAAAACAGTGAACTGATAAGATCAGAAGAGCAAATAATAATGAAAGACATTTCAATGAATAATGAAACTGTTTCAACTGATACCAGCTCACGACATGATCCTTGGGGTGCAGGATTYGGTGCTGATGATTGCAGCATGACACCAACATTTAATACACATTAAATTTTTAGTTTTACTTCTTTGCATAACAATCTTATTTTGGTTTAAGGGTAAAATGAGTATCCAAAGGAGCTGTTCACTTACAGATTCACTGAACCCAAGAGGCTGTTTAAGAAGGTGCATCTTTACAAGTAAAAGAGGAAAAGAGAAAAGTGTTTAGCAGATTTATGAGGTAATTCTTTGTCAAGTTATAGATAAAACTGCAGGAATGTGTAGGGATGTATGCAGAGGCTGTGGCAGCATCCTGACTGCACTTCATCATCTACCACTGTCCTTTCTTTGCTTCCTACTGCAGTAATCCCCAGGACACCCATCCATATCTCAGTACCTCTTCAAAATGCAAATAGAGCYTGGCTTTCAGGAATGCTGCTATRTTATGGTAAGGAGCAATGACTAATTCATTATATTTATCCTACGGAATATTAGATATTTATTTAAAGTGATTTTCTGTTGCCAAGCTGCCAAGGTTGCAGGCAAGGCTGCATTCTTCAGAGACAAATGTATGGCACTAAGGATTTGAAAATGCCCATTTTTCTGGGCAGGTCAGGGAAAATATGTTGTTGATGTGTCTTTTGCCTTAGGCTTCACCTACTGCAAAAATCTATGTCACGTTGGAGTTCTTCCACATAAAGAAGACAGTGGCAAGAACATTATTCCAATGTGAAAGGCCTTTCTCATGATGAACACACAGGATAAAAGGAAGTGACAGATGAATGATCCTTGGGTTGGCTCAGGAAGGGACTGGATTGTCTGTCCTTGCCCACAGCTYAATTTAATTTTTTTTAAATCTTCCTTTTTAACTCTTCCTAGGAGCCCATCAAAATAACTTAAAAGAATTACATGGTCATAGTGAAATAAAAGGAATGGAGACTTCAGCTGAGCTAGTGGTAAGGAACAAAATATTTGGAGAAAAACAATTTTTSTGAATGGGTAGAAAAGGAGAAGTTCTACTGCTGCAGGCCACACGAGGTAGGCTCATCAGCCTTGTGGCTTGAAGCTGTCACCCCAAGCACTGATTGCCTGACACTCAAACTTTCCAGTCACACAGGCTCCTCTGTGGAAATGGAGAAATTATTGGAAACTGGATACTGATTAAATGAACTACTTAGATGGTCTGGAAAGAGGAGGTGGCATGAATTTCTATGAGTAAAGAAATAAAATGGTCTAGGAAGAAAAATGTGGAATTCAGAACTTTGGAATATTAAATTTATTCATATTAATTGCAGATTATTTTAATATGCAAGTGAATTCTAATTAGAGTTGACTAMCCAAACAAGGACAATTTGCCAACCAAATAAAAAAAGTAAAAGCTAGATTATTTACAGTACTTCGCTCTTTAATAATTTGTTCTGCTCTAGGAATTTCAAAATTCACATTTCGTGTCACCTTTTGACACTTTCTTTTCATAATTATTTGTAGAGAAGAAAACTGAAATTCCCCTGCCTTTCCCYCTGTGACTAAAAGAACACTTTAACTAAATGCTCTCTTGGGAGTTAAAGAACTCCCCTCTCAGAAAAGTTTTCTCTGCTATGTCACAGTCCTGTGGCAAGGCTGACTTTTCCTCTCTGGGTTTATCCTTGCACTTGAGTGCACAGAATCTGTTCTGTGAAGGCCTGTGATGAGCTGGATTTGTGCCCAAGCCCTGCTTGGTGGTACCTGAAGAGCCCAGARCCATCCCAGCAGCTCTGCCCTCCCCACAGAGCCTGTCACCGTGGCAAACTGCTGTTGGGATTATTGCTGCATTATTGTTAAACCTCAGCTTTCTGCCTCATYGCTACCCCAGTTCACATCTGGGCTCTTCCTCTTGTGCAATTTGATCTTTCTGAATATGTCCATGTCCAATGTGTGCCTGCCTTTATGTTCTGCTTTCCTAATCTCTGATATCAGTTTAATATACATTGAAACATCAGCTGGGATATGGATTGGGAAGATTCAGTATGCTGGCAGAAAAAATTTAAGTGTAGTACAGGGAATAAACATAATGTACTTGTGTCTTTTCTGTGTGAATTAGCCTYTCCTTTTTTATTAAAATATATCTCTGCTATTTACTTTGTAAAAGCTCATGTTGGACAAAGGTATTTAAGGTTTGATGTTTCCCCCCCTTACCCCAGATCCTTGAGAACATTGTGAGAAAATCCCTATAAGCCCTTTCCAAGGCAAAGCAGTGGAAATTCATTAAAATAAAATACTCTGTTCAAATATCCAGCCCCTCAGACCCTGCTAAATAGTGTCTTTTGGGCAGCATCCCAATCCAAACTGCCATAACCAAGTATAATGACTACATTAAATAACTATTTTAAAAAAAGAAAAAAGTGTAAATAAAAGGAAAGAGCCATTATGCAAACTGCTTGAACAAAGACAGAATTTTTCTTCCAACCCTGCTRGTATGTTATTCAGGTCTTCCCTGTCTTCTAACACAGTTCGGGGGGGCGGGGGGGTCGTAGTTCTTTTTAATATTAATTTAATTGTGGCTCTTTGGAATTGCTGAGGAGCCCTGTGTGGAGGGAGTGTTCTGGAGAGCTGGAGTAATGTTTTCTGCAGGCTGTGGTCAAGGGGGGCTTTGCTAGACAGAGCCACATTTGATCCTCAGCACGGGGACACTGCTTCTGCTCACCAGGGACTGAGGAGCGAACCCTCCTGGCACAAGAAAAGGCTGCAGAATGGATTGCTTGGTGTAACTGATTAGGTTTTACTACAARGAAAGTGAAACATTTCCTTCCCATCTGACTGCTGGGATCGCATCCAAGGAAAATTAAAGATGGATATGTTTTTATGAACAAGCAGACAGGAAACTCTCTGCTGTGTGTTTCTCGTGTTGCTGTTCAGGATGGTCACTTTAGCTGCTGCCTGCAGAGTTTGTGTAGGTGGGAGAGAACTCTACCTTTTGATGAAGAGAAATGTCACAACCTTTGATCCATGTCAAGATTAACTTTCTTGACTCAGCGCTGTTCTCTGTGCCATTTCAGGGCTTTGCTGGAATTTCATTTGCCTCCTTAACTGTCCTGAGTTGTAACTCTACAATCCTTTTTTTTTCCCTATTGTCAATCTGGTTTAAACGGCTTTTGCTGCCACACAACAGTTCATGACCCCATCAGCTGTGCTGGCACAACTTTGTGGCCATCCTAAAAGCCAGGCAGATCAAAAATAACCTCCCAAGACTGAAAAACCCTTGTTTTGGGAAAGAGATATTTTTAGGTATTTTTCCCGTTAAGGAAAGTGTGCTTTGATACAAGAGCATTTCTCCATGGCATTCAGAGATCTGGCTCACAGTTTAAATATTTTCCAATGCCATCCCAAGATTCAGTTTTCTTTTGCCCTGGAGCCTGGCAAAAATTTGAACACTTATTTCTTAATTCCACTTATTATAGCTATTCATATATTTCCTAATAATATTAAATCTCTAAGGTATTATTTTCACAGCAGCTTAGAAATATTAATATCCTCTTGAGGAGAGGCTAAAGCAAACCTTCACTTATTTATATGTCTGTGTCAAAGCCTAAGCCAGTCACCTTCCTGCCTTCCTTCAACCAGCACAGAGATTCCTTCAAAGCATGAAATTCCTCATTGTGTGGTGATTTTCTTTTTTGAGAATTGTTGGAGGAGCAGTTCTCCCATGGTGCCTGCTCCTCCCCACAGGCTGATAACGATGCCAAGGATAAAAGTGCCTCAGAAGTGCACATGCTAAATAGACATCAAGCATGTAGATATCTAAAAGTAGGTAAAATGAAGCTTACTTTGAGTAAATAGCTCAGTGACACACAAATCATGTTCGGCAGAGGCGAGCACTGAATCCRCATCTCCCAAGACATAAATCTTGCAATTCATGGGAAGCTTGCTTTTCTGGGTCTGTCACTGTCCCCAGGGAAGAGCAGCATATGAAGAGATTTTGCGACTAATGTGAATCTGGCTGAGACAGGCTTTCAGTGAGGTGATTGTAATGACCTGTTTGATGGGAAAACCTCAAGAAATGACGAATATGCCATTTCTCTGGATAGCAGGAGCTCTGTGCCTGTGCAAACAGCTTTCCCCCATTGAACAGGTCTGGATCCTGAGCGTAGTTCGTGTTTTGCCTGATTAAAAAGCTGTCTGATATTTAGCATTTTCTCTCTGTGAAGACATTTATATGAGTCAGTTTTCTTTCTTCGCTGCTCTAAACATGTGAGCTGCCTGAGTATCTTGCTGAGGCAGCTTCTTTACTTCTCAGTCTTTCCAATTTTCAGACAACTTGAATGATTTTTCAAACCCTCTAAAAAACTGTCAGTATAAGAACTTCAGCCACTATCTTCAAACAGTGGCAAAATTATCATTCTACTTTATTCACTTTTCTCATGGTTATACAAATACTACTTTTGTCATTTTTGTCACTATATATACATAGTTATACAAATACTACTTTTGTCATGAGCTGCTCAGGGCTCATGTGGAGGTGTTCAACCAGTCTGACTTTCAGATTCCGTGACCTTTCCTGAGTCCCTCCTTCTCAGAACACAACTCATTCCCTTTCTTCTTTCCATTTTTTTTGCAATACGGTCTACAAAAAACCCTCATAGGTTTTAAGCTTTTAAATATCTGTGGAMAAACATGTTTTGATTGAATGGGAACATCTTATGAAAGGCACCGGTCATTTGAATTGATTTACTTATCAACACCTAGCAACATTGCTAATCTTCTAATCTCATTTTATCAGCAATAATTCCATGTTTACTTTTAGGACACTGTTGAAAACATGTCCTGTGCTGATCACTGAGCTGTTCTGATCCAGCCCTCTGAAAAGACTCTTTAAAATGGAAATATCACAGTGCCTGCTACTTTTTGAGGTGACTTCTACTGCGACCCTTCTGCTAACTGCTTTTGATACAGTCTCATGTTTATTTAGTAATCACAATCATATGAAGTGGTACTTGTCAAGTCTTGCTACCCAAATATATCTACTCAATTGCTTTTGCAAAAGAAATTGTGCTTTACTTAACATCATTTCATAAAAATGTGTTGACTTCCATTATTTATATTCTGATTTAATTTTCCAGTATCCGAGCAACATAAACAAAGACTTCTGTTTTACGCAACCTCTATTTGCCCCATTCTATRCTTGACCTCTTGGTTGTTGGTGCAGTTGGCTCAGAATTCTCTCTACATTCAGAGTCTTATTTAAAATGAACATTGGCTTAACACATTAGAATGAATTTCTAATTTAGCTTGGAGTAGGAAGCTGGGAATCTGTTCAGCTGGTTCTTTTAGGAATCTTAGGTGGAAATTTATGTAGGCTCCTGTTTTTTATAASAAAGATTTTGCAAGTCTTCACTGAGATTCTTTGCTCACCATTGCCTGCAGTTTCCATTGAATTTGGAAGTTGGATTGCAATCAATAGTAAAAAAAATTGTTTGGCCTTAAAGCAAAGAGTGGCACAAGGGCTCTGCCTCCCACTAAGGATGGCCAAATGAAGAGGAAAAGATGCTCATCTGTTTTCTCATGTGGCTCATGTGGCAAGGAAAGGACTTGAAGTGCTGTGAAATGGCCCAGTCAGGTCAGAATGAGACATTTCCTTGCAAAGCTGGAGTTGGAAGAACATTACAGTTATTGCACAGTCAGGAGGGAGCGGCTGCACATTTGGACTACACAGAGCCAGAGTGACAGTCTGGGGAACTCTGCCCAGTCCCTGAATTTTGAGGTGCCCCAAGAGCCGAAGCCCTTAGTGTATCTCTGGGTGCTGCACTGAGAGATTTTGGAAACTTCTTCTGCAAAACATCAGAGATTAAAACCGTCCATAATAAACTTTTTACTCTAATTTTGGCAGCCTTGATTTAATTTATTAACTGTTGTGTCTGCCAGGTGCCATTGATTTAAAATTCAGTTACTGCTTATAATTTATTCATTTACTTTCAGAGGTACCTCTCTGGAAACAGACAAAAGCAAAACCCAAATAAAATTAAAACCRCCAAACTTCCTGGTAAACACACAATATTAAAGTTAACTGGTTTTCCTTCTTGTTTGGTAATTTGGGTTCATTTTCCACTTCCTTAAGGGATGGTCCCTCAATCATGGACACCAAAAACATTTGACAGCTATTTCCTTCCTGACRAGGGAATACAAAAAGCCCTGGGAGCCTGGTAAGTAAACTGCTCTGTGCCATTAAGAAAATGAGATTTAAATGACTTAACCAAGTCCTCTTTCATTGAGAAGTTTTGTTAGTTTATGGAAAACATAAGCATTGGGCAGGATGTTAGCCCTTCAAACTTTTCAGAAAATGAAGGAAAAAGCATAGACTCATACTTGAGAACACGCTGGTTAATCTTTAGGGCTTTGATCTTAGGAAGGAACTTTAGAGGAACTCTTTTTAATCATAGTTTGGGGTGGACTGAGAAATATCGWCAAATAGATGCCACAAGATTGAAGGTTAGAAGCCAGACCCCAATGCACCACTTTCCAAAAGCCCATATCCTTCTGCTCCTGTTGATGGCCTTCTGGTTCCTTCCAATCTAATTGTTGTTCAAAAGTATTTCTATGAGCATAGTTTTAAATTCAGTGAAACTTTAAATCTAATTGGTTGATTTTTGTCCTCAGCTTTTTGTTTTTGACTTTTGTTTATGACTTGGTTTTTTGGCTTCTGTTTTCCTCATATTTCCACATTGTTTTGTTTGAATTTATCCTCCACCCAATGTACTACATTGCATGTACTAGTTGTCTTCAGAATTGACATCTAATTTACTGGTCCTTTTCTAATGCTTCCTGTCATAACATTTTATCCTTGAAGAGTGCAGACATAATTTGCTTTTCAGCTGCTGAGGTTTATTTATTGAGAGTAATGTGCTAATGTGGATGGACACTGAAGAGCTGTGCTGATGCGCATTAGSRATAAGAAATTTGTGTCAAGGCTTTTGATAAAATCTCTGATTGTTAAAAGGGCTCTTTTATCCCAATTTTTAGCTCTAGCTTTGAATCTGAACAAATATAGTTTCTGTTCTGCCATTCCAAAATAAGAGAATGAATAGTGTTCTCATCCATGAGTACATTTGGGTAAGAGGCCAAACTTCAGGCAGCCTGACAGCTAGAAAGTAATGTTGGATGATTCTGCACTAGTCTCAAGTTTCATCAGAAGTTATAAGAGTTACAGGAGATCCAGTACATTCTGATTAATAACTTTTTAAATCTCCTTCTGTAACCTGGTGTTGTAAGGAAATGCCCCAGTGTGCTCCAGAATCTAGCTCCAGTAAATGCTTCAAGTCATCAGCAAAACTACATTTTGGTTCTCTCTCAATTTATCTTTTACTGCTGTAGGAAAGCATAACTTAATATAGATATTTTAAATCTGTTCAAGTATAATTTAATACACATAGGTAGGAGGAAAAAAACCCTTTCATTGAAGGCAATGCTATACTATTTAAACCTCATCACAGCCTGTGCTAACTGCTTTTAGTGAAAAAAATAGGTACTATTGGAAGGTACAGAAACACTTCCTACCACTCTGGCACGATATCAAAGTCCATATTTTCCAGCAGATTTGATGCAGAAGGTTGATTCTAAGCAATGTCCTAATTGCTATTTGATAGCTAACAAAAATGCAGCTTAAGGGCTGGCATGAGATGCTACAGCAGATTTTAGGATTCTGAAGATCCAGGCATTCATAAATAATTTAACCAGCTCAGTCAAAACAATTTGTTTTTTAATAGGTTTTCTATGCCAGCAAGAAGACCACTGTGATCATTCATCTGATCCATCTAGCTCATGCCATGAACACTTCAGTCAGCAATTCCTGTGGTTGAAGAACACATTTTTTTTTTTTTTTATTGGTGAGTAACTTCCAGAAGAACCCTCAGAAAGCTGGCTGACACCTCATGAGGTGATTGCTGCCTAGCTGAAGAAGGCTGAGTCTGACACATGTCCTTGGCATGTCCTGAGCCAGTGGGAACCACCCTGGAGGAATCTCACTGCTCCTCGTGGCTGAAGGTCATCACCAGAGCAGCTTGGGCTTGGCATCTGGGGAATTCTTTGAGCTGTGATGGTCTGCTTTGAAAAGGACATTTGAGTCTGTCTAATCTGCCCTGGAAAGTCCTTGTCGGGGTTCACCCTGTGCCAGGCTCAGAGAGAAGAAAGGTGCCCCTGATTGGTGTTTGGACTCACGTCATTGTCAGGGTGGATGGGAGTGTGAGGACTACAGGAGGGATGGAAACGAAAAAGTCAAACAGTGAGATCTTTAAAGTGTACAGCATGTTAATTGTCACTGTCTGTGACTGTCAGATGGCTGTGGACCTGCTAGAAGTTGGGAATTGAAAACYTTAATGTATTCTTTATAGGAACAAAAGTTCCTGAATTATGCAGCAGCCTAAAATGTTCCTACTACAGGTGACTCAGCTTCTAGATGCATTATTTAAAGAGTCCTGTGATATCCGTCTGCTGCTATGGAACTGCAATCTGTACCACCCTTGTTCACTGGTGTCTCTTCACAAATCCTAATTCTAATTGCAATCACTGAAAAGAGCCCTGCTTAGACACTTCTGCAGTTTGCATTCATCTTCATCCACCTTTGGCAGCTGCCTCCAGCAGTGTTTTAAATACAGAACTGATAGAGGCTCCTTTCTAATTTTGGAGAATGGAAGTTGGAATCATATTTGCATTTCTAGTCTATGAAAAGACATTTGAAGAACATCTAAACTCTCTGCTAAGRGATTGTCTGGAGGATGTAGAGCAGCATAAGAACAGCAGTTTGAGATGCTCCAGTGCTCTGTGAATAGGAAGAGGTGGAAGCAAAACCTTGCAAATTCAAACTAGATGCCAAGACAGAGCCCTGTACCTTGTCTCCACTGCTGCACTGCAGATGCAGGAAAAAAGAGCTTAAGTTAYGGCTTATCTTCAAGCTTCCATCAGCAAACCACTGAACAGAAGCTACACATCTGATACCACTTCAACAACTTTTACACCTCTGGAAGATCATAGAAATGTCTGGAAAGGTCCTCAAAGCTCATCTAGTAGAAATGCTTTTGTTGTTGTTATTGTCTTGCTTAAATAAAATGGCTTGAAAGTTATAAAATATTGAGAATTTATCTCTAAAGCTGTTTCACATTATTACCATTTTATTACAAAATTTTCTTCAAATTAACATTGTAAAAGTTYTGATCTGTATTTCAAAATGCAATGGACAAATCAGAGTTTAAAAACTTTGCTTTCCAGGCTTAAAACAGAAAAACATTGCCCTGTGCTCATACCATGGGTAAGATGCACCACATTTYTTTCAAGAGAGGATTACAAATCAACAATCTCATTGGGATATATTATGGTGCCAGGACAGTTGATGAGACAACCATTTTATTATCATACCACTTGTTTTGAGGATGAACAAGAATCTCCAAATTAAAGAATCAAGTGTGTGCATGAGTACGTGTGTGCTAAAATCCCTCCAGCCTGAACCCTTTTATAACACTGATGTTAATGTCCCTCCTCTCTCAAATTTCATTTTTAAAGGAAATTTTCGTGGTGCTCCTGAAAGTGGGAAAAAATGTGACTGGCTACTTCTACAGTGATTGCAGAGGATGCCACCTCCTGACTGCTGGGAAGAAGTGCTGGATACGAGTCAGAACTGACAAGTGAGCCAGAATAGAAAATGTTTTCATTTTTCAGCTCCCCAAYTGAGCTGAAAACATGCAACAGAACTTGTTGCTGATATTTGCTCCCAGGCCCCATTCTCAAAGTTATGCTGTGTTTTAACCTGTGCAGGATCCTGAAAGCCATGTTGGTCTGRTATTTTTAACAATGGAAAACCAAGGGTCAACAAGCCCTGAATATGTTTGGAAAGTGAATGGCATAAGAGTGCAGAGGAGCTAATTAATGCTCCTACCTTTTCAAATGGCTGTTGAGATCAGGGCAAGAAAAATGAATTTTGCCCTTTAAGAAAAATTGAAAACAAYGTCACCGTCACCATGACCGTAATATTGGAAGGAAAAGAAGCAGGTGCCATATGGTGTTAYGGCATGTACAGGCACTACAAGGGTGATCACTCACTAAAATGAATAGAAATTTACTTTTGGGATGTTACTGCATTCCCTAGTCTTGCTGTAGTTCTTGGGAATTTTATTCATGGATCAGRACCTCAATAAAGAGTAAAATGCTGTGCAGAGAAGAAAAATGAAGAGATCCCAGTGTCAGTGGGGATCAGCCTAAGTACACCTGTGCCAAATCCTACATCCTAGTAGAAAGAAACCTGGTTTTGTTTGTTAGGAAAGCCCTTTAGCATTCATGTGCTTCATCTGCATCATTCTTTTGAATTCTTCCTCAAAAGATGATTCTTGCCAAAGACAGAGAATTCTCTGACCTCATCAGGGGCTGGAAAATCTGTCAGGTTTCTGATATGTCAGCTAGTATATCCACATTTTTGTATGAACAGAGGTGAAGAGTGATAGTTGGGGAGTGCAGCCTTGCACAGGAGATCTGTGCTGTCTCAGAGGTGCTGATGCTCACCTAGAAGTGTTGTCACATGGTGATCTTCAGAAGAGCTCTATTTTAGGCACAGTTTCTATGTCTTTATCTGGATCTAATAGTTCTGTATCAAAACTGAGTGTATCAGTATCTCCTGTTAGGCTTTGTACCAGCTTTGCTTTGCTTTGCTTTGCCTTCTTTCCCCTGCAAACAACCAGCCCCAGCCACTTTTGCCTCAGCCAGACTCAGCCTGCAGCCAGTTGGCTTTCAGCTGACTCCCTGACTCCTGTGGAATATTCTGTGAGTTCCTCTAGCTTCGATTATTTTTGTTGTAAGCCCTCAGCACGCCTTTATTTTCACCTCTGGCCCAGAGCAGGGTCCCTGAAGGAGTACAGGACACGGAAGAAAAGCCATCATCTGCTGCCAAGCCAACACTCTCAAAGGAGCCCTACGACTGCAGAGCACTTCTGAAAATGTGGCCTTTGTGACCATGAGGCACAAAGGTCTTTGGAAGTRTGTCCCTACACTTATAAAGGCATTGCACACAGAACAGTGCTGAGAAAATGCTCAGCTCCCAAAGAGAAATGGGGGAGGCCAAAGGTGCATTGGTCTACAGAGGACCCCATGCAGGCAGCTGGGCTGGAAATCCTGACCCTAAACTGATCACACTTCAGCATCAATGTGACCAAGCAGTGCAGCTGATCCTAATAAAAGTTGTTCTAGTCCGCTGGGGATTCACAACCTTTGTCTAATACTCAGGCTAAATTTATTAAAGGCTGATGACTATCCATTTTTTATTGCAGCTGAAGTATCTTTTAGTTTAAATAGCTTTTAGCCTCTGCTAAGTTTACAGAAACTTGGACTGATGAGTTTATAGAAAGCAGTCAGAATCCCCACAAMCTTTATTCTCTAAGGCCACACGAGCCAGCATCTTTTAATCTCATTTCAGAAGATAAAATTCTTCATTTCCCTGATTATTGTAGTTCTCTTACAGACTAAATTAATCTTCCTTGCATCTGGATGCCCGAGACTGCATATTGTATTCCAGATGGCCTCATCATGGTCTTGTTCTCTAAAAATGCCTCACAAGGGACATCTGAATCCAAATGATTTTTCCAGCTCTGACTGACTAATCAAGCCAGAATTTTATTGCTTTTTAGCACCTCCACTGGGTAATCCTCAATTTATAACATATTTTTTTCATTAGTTCGAGGGCATAGTTTTSTGCTGCCTGTGGGTGGGCACAAATCTGAGCAAACTGGGGGAGCAAAGAGCCTTTGCTGCTCAGTAAAGTGAGTGTAGTCAGTGCAGTGACAGAGCCAGCTCCCCCCAGAGACTGATTCATGGTCKCTCTGATGCTGGAAGGGATAATCTATCCCTATCGACCCCAGAAGGAAAATGGGAATTTCATGTTCCTAAATTTGGTGTCTTGGTTAGGTGGGCTGAGCCTGGCCAAAGATGAGCAGGACACACMCACACCCACCCTGCAGTGTGCACTGCAAAATTTCATCCTCTCCCCATGAGCCAGGGGCATCCATTCCCTTCTGTGCTTCCCAGTTCCCATTACAGCTGCACAGCTGATGGAACTGATGTAGGACTGATTGTGGGAAGGTCTAATATTTACTTTCTCTAATCATAAACCTCGGTTCCCTAGAAGGACAATGTTTCAGCTGCCTTTTCACTCAGCATAATTACAACATGCTTCCATGTGGTAATGGTTTTTTTTGTATCTTCTTTTTGTATCTTTGTATCTTCTTTTTTTTGTATCTTCACTTCTTTTTGGGCCATTCTGAACACCAGTTCTTCACTTTCCTTTAAACAACTTCTTTTATTCTTGTCCTACTACTTACACAAAGTTTCTTTTACCACATGTTTTGTTTCCCTTGTGTAGTCTAGCTTACCTTGAGTTTTTGAAATTGTAAACCTATATCTATGATTTATGACACATAATTTTCTCCTTCCAAGCCTCTTAGATTCCCTGTTTATTCAAAATATTACCTGAGTTTCCTGTTGAGTGAATATCAGAAATGCTCTATACATTTTTTCCTTCTAATTTGCAGTGCATAATCCTGTATCCTTGATTTCAAGAGCTTTCAGGCCTCTTTCACATTCCAGATTTTTGAATTCTTTAGTCCAGTTAAACAGCCTTCTTAATTCCTCTGAATTCTATCAGTCCAGATAAAAAAAAATTCTTCTTGATTTCTCTGAATTCCACTGTAAAGCCCGAAGTCAGATCGGCACATGCAAATCTGATTACTCTGTCACTGTTTCTGAGGTATCTCTCAAAAGAGAAAGGAATATTTTCTATACATTATTTCCTCAATGGCAACCATTTGAGTGTTTCCACAAGCTAGCACTGGTTGAGATTCTCAAATGACTCTTCCTTGGGGTGGATCATTTCCCCTTTTCAGACCTGCCCTGTGCCGTTGTAGTGACTAAGCAACCTCCTTGAACTGCACTCTGTGCTCTCTGTGGAAAGATCTTCAATAGATATTCTGATTAAAATTAGTAGCAAATAAAGATGAAGAGAAATGAACTTGCATTCTATTACATTTCTAGCTGTGGCTGTAACTGTTCCCATGACAATCAGTGAATTTGTTTCAGTCTAACCAGTACCACACATTTTTTATATACCAGATTTTAGTTCTATTTTATTGAAATGTGGAAGAAAACTCTTGTTGTGAACTGTTGTTTCAGGCCATTCACCTCACCATGAGATGAACAATTTCTCAGTTCTTCTTCAAAGTTTATAAATACAGCTCAGACAAAGTCATATTTCTTGTGTTTGTGAGGAGAGAATGAAATAAAAGATGGGTATTTTTTTACCCAGAACTCAGTCATCTGTGTGACTTGCAACTAGATTGAGCTAAGTGCATTGAAATTACGAGGTATGCAATTGCAAAAGGACTTAGAAAATTTAGGGATTCACTTTTTAGGTTTACAGTTCTATCCACAGCAAGTGATTATCCCAGAACTATTTTTCTTTACAATTTCTTACCCATTCTTTGGAGTATTTATAGGTCCTAATGGACCAGAGACTGAGAGGAGGATCTTTAAAACTCAAGATTTGAGCTAAAATCTTCCTGTACAGGTAATGCTTAAAACAGACTGGTGTTTCCTGGTGACATAGAGCAGATGTGTATGCTCATTTAAAATAATCCATGGGCTATAGAGCTTATTTGGTTGCTTCATTTCTCTGGTGTGTGCTCCCTTGTGTGTTCTTTGTCTCTGTCTCCTTCTTTCTCCCTCTCTTCTCTCCTCCTCTCCACTGAAATCAAAGGTAGGTCCTTGGAGATCTGTATTTGATCATCCAGCCAAACGTCAGTGAAGTTTGATTTCTTTCTCAGTTTGCATCTTGGGATATTTGGCTGAAGGTAATTTTATCTCCTTGAACTGTGTTTAAGCAGGGTTGGGATTTCAGCTATGCTTACAGGAACTAAGTAATAGGTCATAAACACAACACTGGAAGCAAATGTTTACCCTTAATTTTGAAAATAAGGTAAATTTTGAGATTTTTTCATCCTCACAGGAGGAAAAAAACTCTACTACACCCCCACTTGTATGTACCTTTTAATTAGGTTATTTAATCAAGAAGCTTTTGATTTGAACATTATTGTTTTGTATTGGAATCCAAAGGGACTGATCAGCCTGAGATTCAGCTTCCCATGGATACCCAGCAACACTTGGCTGCAAAGCAGGATGGTCTTGTAAAATACCTGGAAAAGCCTCTTAAAAGCTGTCTCAGAACATGGGGATTAATCTTGAATTTGAATTTCAGCTCCATTTCATTTTTTTAACACTTTGATTACTGAAAAAGGAAATAAACCTTTACAGCATTTTTGCCACTCTGCAGGCATCTGTGTATTTCGAGCACATGGGGATTTATGCAGAGTATAAGCTGGTGACTTCAATTGGGTTGTGAGAATAGCACTGGGAAAGGCTGAACAAATAAAATGGAACTAGTTCATTCATCATTTTAATAGCATTTAGCTTGGCTCATAAAGAGAGTGGCAGCTTCTATTGCTCATACAAGGACTTATGCCACCATTAAAGAACGATGCCTCAGCTACTCCTGCTCTAAACTGCAGTGTGACAAACCCCAGTGGACCGAATTCTGTTTAATACTTAGCACCTAAATGCTAACTAATAAAGCAAAGTGGAAGGGTTGTGCTTAGAAGCAGCAATTGGAGTGTTTAAAACCTGGTTGTAGGGAGAAGATTAATACCTTGGACAAAAACTTTTGGCTCAGCATGTTAAAATGTTAGATGCTTCCAGATTAAAATCCATTGACTTTTACGAATTCATGTTGCATTAAAACAACAAGATAAAACAGGATTAAAACTTCATTGAAACATGGCTTCTGCTCTAAAAACTTAGGTGGTATGTCTTAGTTACTGTGGAGAAATTTTGTTAGATACTCTCTTAAGTTTTCTTAAACTTGTCACTGACTTTCACCAATCTCTGCATCCAAGGTTGTAAAGAAGATCCTGTCAGCACTGACACATCATTCAGGGTCCCACAGATTCAGGACTTCTGCTTCAAAAATGAAGGATGAGTGAGAGAGACAGACTCCCTGTTTTTGGCCAACTATGCCCATTCTGAGGTGTTCCCTCCTGAGAGCTGCAGTGTAGACAGCTCCTGCATGTTTCTGCTCTGTGAAATGGAATCCTAGGGTTACTGATGTGTCCTGTTGTCTATTTTTGCTCTGAATCACTGTTGTACCTCATGGGAACTGCTGTTCATCCAGGGCAGATGGTGCAGAGAAGTCATCCAGACAAGGACCCAAATGGCAAATCCCTGAGACATTTTGGTGCTGTTTCTGACACAGAGTGCTCAGTTGAGCCTGCAGTTACAAACTGAGCACCTTTCAACTACATTCTAGATGAAAAGATGAAGTTTGCCCTTAATAAGCTGACACTGTTTGAGAAAAAAAATTCAACATCATAATTTTGGAGATCAAGCATCAGAGTGAGTAATTTTCCACTGAAAAGAAGTTTAACCATAGCCTTTCTACCACTCTTAAAGAAAGCCCTCTAGGCTTTTATCCTCTGTTCCCATTAAGTTAAAGCTACCCACTCCTGCAGAGAACAAGGTGAGTGTCTGTCTGTCCTATTCCTAAATCATATCCAAACTCTGATGAATCTTTACTGATAAATGTTTCTCCCTTGTGAATAGCCTTGTGAATAGCTCCTAACTGGCTGCTGAGCCCCCCAGTATAAATGGAGTTGCAATTTGTTAATGGGTTATGTAGGAAAGGATGGGTCAGGAAAAGCTGCAGAATTATATTAAAAATATAAAATATGTCTTGGCAACGAGTCTAACCAGGAAGGAACGAAATAAAATCTCTTTATCTCTCACGTTTGTTGTGTTTTCATGATTCATCCTTCTGGCCTAAAGGTTGCGTAAGCTTGTGTTTTCTGAGCTATTTTAATGAACTCAATAAAAGGTCTAAACAAGAAAAGAACTGTATCACTCAAGGCAGGGGTGCACCTACCCTACTGTCTTGCTGAGAGCAGAGGTGCCCAGAGTAGTGCACAAGAACAGATCAAGCATAGTGTCATAATTTCCCAGAATATCCCCTTAGCCTCTGGGAATTTTCAGTTCAAGGACTTCATTACTTACAGGCGATGCTATAATAAAGTAGTAATTTTTAATCACTTTTAAAATCTAGATGTGATTTTAATACTCATTGTATCCTGTGACAGAAAGGTCTTTAAGTAGGTGCTATGTGGGTAAATACCTCCCCTGTATTGTTTTGAATCTGTCACTTGCCCTTGCTCTTTGATTTTATGAATTTTGTTCTCTTTGATTCTTTTATTTGTTATGATAAGAAATTCAGTTTACTCATTCCTTGCTTTTCTAGGCATTTCATGTGTTTTCTTTTCCTGAGATCGTCCCCTCTTTGCTATCCCTTCAAAAAGCTGGAGAATCCTTTCTGTGTATTTGCATGGAACACGCTCCACAGTGTTTTTGCTCTCCTGCTCTTCACTTTATTTTTTCTGTATCTGTTTTGAGATTGAGAATCCTAAATGGCATACAACCATCAGTTTATGGAAGCAGCACTGACTTTTACTAAGGAGGGTTAATGAGAAAGGTGGGGACAGACATTTTAGTAGTGCTTGTTGTGCTAGGACAAGGGGTGATGGTTTTAAACTAAAAGAGGGTGGATTCAGACTTGATATAAGTGAGAAATTTTTTACTATGAACATGGTGAAAAACTGTCACAGGTTGCACAGAGAGGTGGTGGATGCCCATCCCTGGAATCACTCAAGGTCAGGTTGGATGAGGCTCTGAGCAATCTGATCTGCCTGCAGATGTCCCAGCTCATTGCAGAGGGGTTGGACTAAAAAATATATAAAGGGTCTCTTCCAACCCAAGCTGTTCTGGGATTCTATGATAATAGAAAAGTTTTAAGCTGGTGTTTTATAGAAGTATCTGTTACAACTCAAATCCATGAGTGGTAATAGCCAGTTATGAATCTCTCAGGGCCATGTAGGATTAGTGCTGGGTTTCTGACATATTGTCTGTCACTGCTTGCAAATCCTTCTGTGGATTGTTGCCATCATATTTTAGCCCCACAGCCCTGACCATCTCACTGCTGTCATTGCCCACATCTACTAATTTTTTCAGGTCATCTCTAAATATACACAGGCCTGAGACCAAATTTCATTTTTCTTCTTTGACAAAACAGACCACTTACACATTTCATTTCCAACCTTTCAACATGTCCTAACAAGAAAAAAAACAGGGATTTATAACCAAAATATCAATTATACCATAATTGAAATGCAACCACTAATACCTTCTGTACCTTTTTTACATGGAACATTTCTTTAAGGTTCAGCGAGTTTCTAACAATAACAACTTCAGTGCCTTTTTTTCTGGTTGCCAGTTAACGCTACAAGGGACATTGCTCATTTCTGGTGTGGACAATTAGAGACAATGTGTATGAAGATGTGAATCTGGAGTCAGCCAGTTTGCTGAGATGTATAACTGTGTCACGTCTGTCCATGTGTCATGTCTGTGTCTACTCTCTTTTTCCTTTTGGAGAAGTTTTGTCTTTAGCCATTGAAGACATTGCTCCTGCATCCAGCAGTCTGCTCGGTATCTTGCTCTGGTTAAGTACATGCACTGCCAGCTTGAAGGGTTTAATTTCCATGCTTTGCATAGTGTTTGGTTGGAGAAGAAGCAGGAATAATTGGGTGCAATAATGGTCTGTAAAATGAACACATTCACAGGCTCACTTCCTTCTGCTGGTGCAGACTTTCACTCAGGCTGATTTGCAGTGGGAGATTATCTCTAGGTTCTGGCTGTGAGAGGAAGAGTAAATAAGCCCAAGCAATTAGCCTAATGTTCACGCAGGTGCAAAGAGCCTGCACAAAGCCCTATTTACTCTTGCCTTCAAACCCCTTTCATCATCATTGTGGAGCTTAAGTTGTACATGAGGCTTTTGCGTGGTGTATTTCCCAGACAGAGTGAGTCCTTCTATTTCACTATAGAAATCCTCAGCCCTAGAGACATATCTGGTACCAAAATAACTCTGAACATCTTCTCAGTCCATGATGGAATGAGATACTTTAGCAATGAGTGGACAAGCTGTGGAGTCTCCAAGGTCCTTTGAAAGTTTATAGCACTCCTTAGTAGCACTGCTAAAAATAATTCTGATCTGTGTAATTCTACAAACAATAGGTAAGTGTGGAAAATGTAAAGTGATGGGAATCACAGACGACTGGAAAACATCCACACTACCTTGGTAATTATCTGCACATCTAATGAAGTGTAAACCTCTGTGGAAATCAATACACCACTGGGACTGTCTTTTCTGTAATTTAATATTTCTTATGAAATTATTTTTCTCCCTGGTAATGGAATTTCATTGCTTGCCCTAACAGTACTTTAAAATGGAGCAGTTAAAATGTTGTTGTGAGGATTTACCAAAAAAGCTTTATTTGTGTTACTGAAATTCACAATAACTGCTTATTTCTTTCTCATGTGGCACAACTTAAAAGTGAGCGATTTATCTATTAGGTTTACATTAGTGGTGGCCTGAGGGGATAATTCCAGGAAAAAATTCTATATTTTCTTCAACAAAACTCTTCCTTTAAGGACAGAAAAATCACAAGGTTATTGAACTGATACTTGTATTCTCTGGTAAACTACATGAACAAAAAAAGGGCAATTTTTGCCCATTTATTAACAAAAACTTTAGGTATAAGCAAATAGTTGAACAATGTGAACATCGTGTACTTTATTTTTGGATGAAAGATGTGCAAAACTGACTGAGTCATAGATTTTAGGGTTCAAAGATAATGTTTAATCAGCTAATGTAATCTCATCTATAAATTAGTTCATTGAATTCCAGTCTTGCACAAAGACCAAAATATGTGTTGGCTGAGGAACATCTATAATGTATGCAAGTTTATGTTCTTGTGTGTTTCTGTCTTTCTTTTTATTTTTTCCCTATAACATGATGTATCTTAGACATAGAATTTAAAAGTAGCTGAAAATTTTTGTCATTTATCATCATCATCCCTGGTCAGACACCAAACTTTGAGTCCATATGCTGCCACAGATCTCATCAGTGTCCACGTTTTTCTCTCGTGTCTTCTCCTCCCAGCCTGAAAGAATGACACATTTTTTTTCTCCCAGACAGGGGATTTATAGGGAGGACAGAGAAAAAATAAAAGGGAGCTGGAGAAATAAGAGAGAAGAGCCATCATCAAGGAAGCCTTCCACCCCCTCTCTCCCTTTGGGAATTTAAGGCCAACCTCATATCTGAGTGTCAAAACTGGCCCAAGCATCCCATGGAGATGGGTCATATTGGGATTTGGGGAGAGTTGTGGATGATGCGATAGAAACAGGCAAGGAGGTGTTCCAGAAGGATCTCATAAGTGTCAGGTTCTGCCCTCTTACTGCTATTCTGCTGGAGTAGAAGACTTCCCCTCTCCTCACTGCCATGTTGGCAATCCCAACCATTTCCCACAAGAGCCCCCTTGGTCTCCTTCCTATCCAAACTCCTGGGAGTGCATGAGGAAGATGGAGGAGGTTGTCATGGTTTTGCTTGGTCCAATTTTTGGTGGTGGGGGATGGGGATCAAGAAACCACAAAGATGGCTGCTGTGAGAAGTCCTAGGGGTGTCTCC